>NW_009707833.1:24972-47158 GCF_000703405.1 Apaloderma vittatum | reverse complement strand
TTCCCTTCCCTTCCCTTCCCTTCCCTTTCCTATTTATAATAACAAATTTCAGAATCCACTGCAATTTTTGTCATGTGGGAAGAAACCACTGAAATCTGCGATTCTGTTAATTCTTTGATAAGGTGACAAATAACTGCATTTGAAGGGGCAGATTTCTCAATTTGTTTTGGTTTTTTTTGGTGTCAGTAATAGATTTTTTTTTCCTTTCCTAAGGAAAATTTTCCCTTACTGCTTACACAGCATTGCACAAACCGAACATCTGAGATTGTCAGTCATGGAGATCATCTTAGTCATATGAACCAAGCAACCTGAACCACTCATTGCCAGTTAAGGAAGAGAGTTCCCTTCTTTCAAGAAAGTCATTCTTAAAAACCTCTGAAGGACTGGTGTTTTGAGATAAACTACATCCAAGGCTCTACTTCTGCAGATCTGTATTTAAGGTCTCCAAATGGAAACACGACTGTACATTCCCAGCTGGTGTTTTCCAAGGCAGAGCAAAGGAAGCTGGGCTATCAACTGTTGGGACAACTAGAGGTGTTCTTATTGTTATTTTTGACCTAACTCTTTCTGTCTATACTCGCTCAGGGAAAGCCTTCACTGATGAAATATATTAATATCTATTTTACACACTTATCAGGATATTACATTGTGAGTTGTGTATTCTTTCAAAGCAAAGTTTCTTCTCTTGTTCATCCCAGTTGAGATGTAAAGACCTTCATGGTGGTGAGATGGAAAATGCACAAGGTTATATCCTCAGTCTGATTTTTCTCTGTAATTAGATTGTTTGCCTATCCACCTCTCATTGATATTCTACTGCTGTGGATACGATTTTGTCTTACAAAAACATGAACAAAACCAAAAATATATGTTTGGGTTCCAATGAAAGCAGAAATTCACCAACTTTTACCAGAAGAAAAACTGAAAAAAAAAATAAAAAAGAAGAAACATGTTTTTACATATATGTATATATTCCCATTCACAATCACTCTATAATCATCACCACTGTGCACTTACATCCACCTGCATCACAACAACATGCTGAAGTCCAATCAAGAACCACACAGCATGGGTTCAACTATTGACAAAGGTAGCTACAAAGCGTTATTTTACATCAGAACACTGTGGAGTTGATTCAGCTATACATTTCTCCTCCAAAACTGTAAACTAACTCATTGATAAATTAAAAAAAAAACAACAAACCAACATAGATGTTGATGTATAGTGTCATGGGGCTTTGGCAGAGAACTGAGAGGCCTTTTATATTCTAGCCCAGTGATCCCACTTTCAATTAAAAATGAAAAGCTTGCTCAAACTGGGAGATGATATTTCAACCAGGTTGCTCCACTTGAAGTCAGTTTCTGAGCAGAGTCTCAGTTGCCTTAAAGCCTCAGGGCACCTTTCTTTGAGGATCATTGGTTATTTATACAAAACATTTCATTGCTATAAATCAAAAATCCAAACTGTATGTTGATTTACTCTGGGCTGTTGTTTACAGGAATCAGACTTTTTTTTTTTTTTTTTTTTTCAGGACAGAAATAATCTCTGAAAAACAAGTCCTTGTAAACTCTGGTTTATATCTGTGAATAAAGAATAAAGGAGCCTAGAAAACACATTTTTTTTGAAAAGGTTATGAAGAAAATTCCTCCACCTTGTGTGTTTTTTTTTAACACTGAGACAACAATTGACAGATTAAGTTTACTATGTAAGTTTTATGCAAGCTTTTTGAAAAATATGCAGAAAACCAATTTTCCTGTAATTTGGGCAATGTTTTATTTACTCAGTATAAATATTTCCCTGAAATGTAGAAAAGCAGAGAGCAAGAGCAATTTTCCAGTGTATAAGAGCTGAAAGTGAAATCAACCATTAACAACAATGAATCCAACCATGAAGAAAAGTGATGGGATGGTAGATATTTAGGGTAGGAGTCATCTCACTTAATTTTATCTGTCTAAAAGTTAGGTTTCAAGTTTAAGCTGCAGTTCTAGACTTTCTCTGTAGTGAATGGATAAAAATAGTCACTGGAAGAGGATGACTGATCTTCTTCCCCATCTCAGTTATGTTTTTCTTGATATTTTTTTTGTTCATTAATTTTTTGCTTGTCTAGAAGTTATCTACTTGCTCTGATGACCATAGAAGCTGTCCTGGTGCTCAACTGTGTGCATCGCATTTAAAGAGATAAAATTTTTAGAAGAGTGAGGAGTGCATTTTTTACTTTTCCAGAGGGGATGAGGTTGATCTGCTTCTCTTTCTGGTTTCAGCAGACGTCCTTGGATATCTTTCTTGAAAGCCAAAGCTTCAGAGTGCACAGCTAAACCCCACAGCCACTTCTAATGTCCAATGTTTAAGCCCAAGAAAATAAGCCACACCTGAGCAGGTTTCAAGACACATGTAAGCTGATAGCATTAGGTTGACCACCCGTGACATAAAGCAGTGACAAGGCAAGCTGCCCTTGTCAATCCAAAGAAATTATTTTCTAATTCCACAGAACAGTGTCCCAGAACAAAGTAATCAGGGGCTCTTCAAGGTTTTTCCAGTAATCACCCACAGCCAGTGCTGAGTTTTCTAAGCATCTGACTGGCATGATGAGACACAAGAGCCCATCCCCCCTGACTGAATCACCTGAATGTACAACTCCAGACACACTCAGTTAGACAGTGTGTGAGAGATTTCCATAAGCATTCTGCACTGACGTTTTTCTGGTCCCTTTTGTATTTACACTATTGTATGCTATGTTGTAAGTTTTCTTTGATGTTACTGAAGAAACCGGTTAAGGTTTTCTGACTTATCAAGTTGCTCATCAAACTCAGGCTTCTTGATCAAACTTTATATCCTCTCTACTTGTTTCTAAAACTATTCACCCAGGAACTAAGGAAGGATCCTCATGAAGGTATATCTTTTGTTTTGGATTATTTCTGGATATTTTTTAGGCAATTTTGAACAATATTTCCTTATTCCCTTGCCTGGGTGTAGCAGTTTTGCTATTATGGCTGCATACAGCTATGGAGAAGTGCTATTAATGCTATTTGCTATTTCTGCATAGAAGAATATGGGTTAGCCCTGCTTTCCTCAGGCTTCCCAGGAGAAACCTGGACACACGGAGCAATCCTGAGAAGTACAGTGTATCCCTTACCTGTATAAGAAGCCCTCATGTCCTAGTGACTTAGCAACTTAAAGGGCTGAGTCTGGAAAGTTCAGAAGAACCAAAACAGACAGGAAACTAAAATAGGTCACCAGGCTACAGCTCTGGATTGCCATCAGCCACCAGTTGTTTGAGCTTGGGTTTTTTGGTTGTTTACTTTTTTGTGGGTTTTTTGTTGTTTTTTTTTATCCATAGAGGAAAAACAGCTAAAGGTTAAAAGGAGAGATATGAAATAGTGAGAAACAGGGTATTCTTAAATTTAGAATAATGAAGGTCTCACCAGATTTCTGCAGCCTCAAGGAAAAACTGTTCAGATTTAAGAGCTTACTTCAATCCAAGACAGAGCTAAGCTCTTAACCTCTCAGGCTAACCTTTCTCTTAACCCTCTAGAGCCCCCAAACAAACATAGATGGACCTTTCAGCTCCCGCAAATCAGATCTGCCTTTGCTTTTGCATTATTTGTTAAGATGAATAGGGTTCTCTCGCAATGCTGCAGCAGCGTTGAGGTGGTACATTTGTCAAACAGAGGATTTTGAGCTCCAAGCCTATCTGTATAGACGACAACAATTGTAGCTGTTGTTTAACGTATCTATTATAGTAATGCCTAAATGGCTGGTTCAGCCTGGGACTCTACCAAGGTCAGTGTTGTAGATACTAAAGCACAAATAATAGTCCAACACATATACAATCTGTAATACTAATGTAAATCAGGAGAATATGAAATTATGACTTTTGAATTGGCATTAAACTGGGTGGTATCCAGCTGAGCGACTCTTATTATGAAACCTTGTCCCTGCTAGGCCCTACGCTAGGAAGTAAAAACTGCACCCATGAAGTCTGGATAATATCTTTCCACTTGATGAGCCTGGCATCCAAACAAACTGTATAAGGTCATCTAACATCAGCAGCATTCATGATGAAAACTCCCACGGCAGCTGCAGTTTTCCATTCATTGTACAAAGGCACCACAGACTATGTTATGAGTCCACTGTGCTCAGCACAATAGGGTGCTGCTGCACACAGAGACAGCTGACAACAGTATTATTGGCAATTAGTTATTCTGCAGTGGCTGAAATAATTTCCTTATCTTATGAAAGATCATAGCCACGTTATTCTTGCAGGGGTGGAAGCAGGAGATAACATAGACATTGTTTTAAGACATGCAATTTTAAATTATGGATGAAATATCCTGCTTGATTCAGCTGACATTCAGCCAAAATCCATGAGCTCACATTCTTCCATAATAACTATATTTACCACTACTAGAATGGAATTCAAATCATTCAGTGCGAAGCCCTAATAATAAACCTATATGACTAGGGGCTGCTTCTTCAACATTATTTCCACCTAATTTATAATCAAGATGTTCAATTAATAATTTCAGCATTTTACGCAGTGTTAAGTCAGCTGAAAAGCATGTGATTTTTTTCCATTTTTCATTTTTCACAATGCTGAGGAATGCATAATAACCCGACAGAACAAGGATGCCAGGAAAGCAACAATTTATTAACAGGCTAATGGGAAAAAGAAAAGGTTCAAAAAGAAAAGCTGGGGAGTTGATTGAGTTTCACAGAAAATGTAAATGCACTGAACGGTTCCAGAATAAAAGGCAGCAAAGTCTACAATGCATTTCCATGGGTGTTACAGCCTCCTCGTGAATGCCGGGTGACATGAGGAATTTCTTGGCAATGCAGCACCCTGCCACGCACATGCTCCTCTCACATTCAACTGATATATAACACCACGATGGCAGTGATGCTGAAGTGGGAACCTGCGACACCTGGATCTGAGGGACAACCTCATCATGGCAAAGCACTTTCTGCTCTAGTTGGAGCAGTGATTACTTTAGACTGATGCAGATTTACTTAACAAAGAGGTACCGTGCTGATTGGTTGGATAGTGCTGTCTTTGAGTTTGACTCCTTGATGACTTCATGAACAGGCTATGAAGTCATTGAAGATAACAGAGAGGAGAAATGTCGAGATCTATGGCTTGTGTCACACACAGTTTTCATTTACTTACCTGTATTGACCTCTTCTGACCTTTAACTGGGCAAATCTGTGAAATATACTGATAGCTTTACTCAGGATAACCAAATTCAGTTCCCTGTGTTCATAATCCCTGGCACTCAGCGTTATCCTTGTCAGAAAGTCTAAGGAATGAATAGAAACAAAACTAACTGCATATCACTGGTATACGTTTTTCTGAAGCAGAAAGAGCACACGTTATCATGAAGGATGTTACTCAAACATTTAATATTACCGTAGTATGCATCATACAACTAACAGTAGACGACTCCTGCAGAGTCTTTTAAAATAACTAAATAAAATTAATAGCACAAAGGAATCTACTAAGAAATATCTTAGCCACACATCTGCAACTGGATAAAGTTTCTTAAATTACTCTGCTCAATGGTCTGAGCACGTTGTCCAGTTTGCAGTGTCTAGGAGGGGAATAATGAGATGTGGTCTGTAGAAGTTGAATACCAAATCCAGTATATTCCTCTGTATCACTTAGATCCATCGCTGGCATTTTAAATGGAAGACATTTCATTTGCGTTTAAGAACTTTTAGTTGAAGCTTTGCTATTTTCCCTGAGCAAGATTTTACTATCCAATATCATCAATACAGGGCTTTTTAATACACTGTTCCCTCTGTTTATTATAAAGTGTCTCACTAAACTACATCTGTAACAACTGAATGCTTTGCCATTGCAAAGAGCTCTACCCAATTTATAAAATTTAAATGTTATTTCACTCTTTTGTTTTCTGCAGGGTGTCAGATTATTTACTCTACATCATACTATGATGAATTCAGGAATGTTAGGCCTAGAATTAGCATCCCCTAAATTTTTACATTTTTTAATTAGTTCCTCACTCCTTCTGTGACCTGAGTGAGTCAATTAAATGGTCATCGCAGGCTTCTGAATATGAATAAGCAATATTATTATATCTCTGAAAGTGACTTAAAAGCTCAGTAAATTAATGGTGATGACATTGGTGGAACTCCCACTGACACAAATCTTTGTTGCTTTGCACTGCATATTTTAATGTTTTGTATCTTTTTTACATCGACATTTTTGTAAAATCCTTAAAGACTTTCTTTGCTTAAGATACGCTTCCTTTCTTGTGTACTGTCAGGAGGGGTAAAGGTCTACTAATGACTGACTGAAAATCTTTATTCTGCTAATAATATAACAATTTTGCCTTTTTCTCTGTATTTCCTAGCTTCTACACCCAACATAATTCATTTTGTGAGGCAAAATCGGAACATTTTATCAATGAAGGTACATGCTGATCTCCCTCTTAGAGACCTTATTTCTATTTCGTCTGCTTTCAGTGTTTTCTTCATCTAAGAAAAAATGCTTCACATTGCTGTAGAAGGCACTGTATCACAGGTGAGGAGAATATTACAGAGCTTCAGTTATCTCACCATGTTTCTTCATCTGCGTCCACTCCAATGGACAGACCACTGTAAATCACGTCAATTTCTTACGAATGGTCACAGTGGTTCTGTATGCATACAGGACCAGGTAGCCTAACTCATCTCTTTCTCTTTCTCTTTCTCTTTCTCTTTCTCTTTCTCTTTCTCTTTCTCTTTCTCTTTCTCTTTCTCTTTCTCTTTCTCTTTCTCTTTCTCTTTCTCTTTCTCTTTCTCTTTCTCTTTCTCTTTCTCTTTCTCTTTCTCTTTCTCTTTCTCTTTCTCTTTCTCTTTCTCTTTCTCTTTCTCTTTCTCTTTCTCTTTCTCTTTCTCTTTCTCTTTCTCTTTCTCCCTCTCCCTCTCCCTCTCCCTCTCCCTCTCCCTCTCCTTCTCTTTCACTCTTTCTCTCTCTCTCTGTCCCATCTCCCCCTCCATTCTCCTCTTCTTCCTCCTCTTCCACCTCCTTCTCCTTCTTCCTCTCTTTGATTCTCTTTCCTTCTCTTTATTTGCTTCTCTTTTGTTTCATGGTTTTGGTGGCTGTAAAAAGTGATTTGTTCCAGTCCATAGCTTCTGGCCACTCTATGAACCCAACCAGACTGAAAATCAACTAGCAATTTCATGAGAAACCATAGACTTCCAGACAGATTTTACTCATGCAAAAGGATTTAAGATTTTTGAATATTGGTCTGGCATTTGGGTCACAATGAATCTCAATATATTTATGCAGTTTCACACTTCATTGATTATGTCTGGCTTCAGCAAGTGGCTTGCTCTCAAAATTTTCTTGCTTCTATTTTTTGTTGATTTTTTTTTTTCCCTTTCATATATCTGTAGACATTTAGGGTGAGCAGAAATTTCAAGCATCATAGTACTATTGAAACTCTGCTGTTGACAGAGTTTTTAAACATTTTGGACATTAGTAAGGCTTGGTGTAAAGAAGTTAGATAACTAGGAGGAAAAGTAATATTTTAAAAAAGTTTGTGTATAAAACCGTACACAAGAGGCACTCATACTAATTATTACTTTTATATCTCCAGAAATCCTAAAGATTCACATCTTCTGATGGAATATTTGGCATCAGGTTTACAAAAGTGATGATTTCCTTAGATAAAACAAACCCTCAGCAATGACCAGAGCAGTATTCTCTTTCATCTCCTCCTGAGGACTAACCTCATCCCCAAGACTGTAGAACTTGAATCCATTTTAATGAGAAAGATTTAACGGCCAGCATGTTGATGGAAGGAAGTTTTTGAAACTCATAGTTTTACAGATTATATTTTTTTTTCTCACAGTCAACTCACAACTTCCCAGCCATGTTAGTGTTTATAACAAAAATGCCTGCATTTTCTTCTTTCAGCAATAACACATACCAATATTGACAGGTTTAGTAGATTAATCACATGTTCTCCCCATTCCCATTCATCTAGCAAGTTGGTGAATTACTACAAAAATTACCAAACACAGCTTTAACCTTCTCACAAGAAGGGAGCATCATCCTGCTCAGGAGCTCGATATTTCCTCAGTGAAATTCTTTCAGCAGGGAGGACAGCCCTTTGCAGGATAAGGAGAATTTTAATGGGCCCATTTTATAGATAGATTTGACAAGAAAGCATCCCCAATTCCTTACTTCTCATGGATCGATTTAGAAGTTTCTTGAAGCTTTTCATCCTTCAAGCTGCCTAAAGCTGCCCTTGATTTCTTTTTAATAAGCTACCTTGAAAATGTCCTACCACCCTAGAACATTATACGGAGGCTACTATGATCTGGGGGAGGGAAATGCAGAGGGTTAATTTCCAGCTGATGCCGTGAGTGGCATTAAACATCAAAAGTGCTTTAAATTAACTTCTTCCTCAGAAGAAATATTTAACAATTGCTGATGTGATGTGTGCCTTGACATTTTGAAGGATTATTCAAAATCTTTTTGTGTTTAGGATAATGACTTTCCAAGCACTTACCATCCTGTGCCAGTCAAATGCAGCACTTGTGATTCATCACCACGGAGATGTTAATAATTAAATGTGTTAAGATAATAGTAAGGTAGAGTGGCAAGCTGCAAAAAAATTGCCAAAAACTTGAGGTCTTGTTACATCCTAAACTTGCCTTGATGTTCCCTGCTATTATTCCATTGCAAATAAGATCTCATATATATCCCTCTTTTTACTTCTACGTACATTTTCTCTGCAGTGCACTTGCTTCATACAATATTATAAGTCCAAGGATGGTCCGTAGTTCACATGCTTATTTCATGTAAGCACCCAGGGTTTGCAATATGTGAGATTCCAGATGTGGATCTCTAGGGAAAAGTAGCTGTATATACCAAGCTTCTGCTTTATTAATTGCTTGCTTATTTCCTGCTCTGTTGACTACATCCTACTGACAGCAGCACTCACTAACTTGAGTCATCTCATTTCATAAACTGGGCCTCTCATTTGAAAAACTGTTTTACTCTTATTTTTGTTCCATTAGAGACTATTCGCCAAGCTCAGAGCCCTACAATGCCATGCACAGGACCTCTGTTTGTCAAGGGAAAGTCCTTGCTTCTCCAGCAATTTTTATTTGAAAAGAAAGATGGTTTCAATGAGGGAGAAAAATAACAGTTGTTGCCACTTTAGAGCATCAAAGAACTAAGATTTCAATCAGTTTACAAGTGAACTGAGACTTCTTTAGTCAGTATTTGAAAGTAGGAGGTGGCCTTCCTCTGCCTAAGGACACTGGCAGCTTCATTTTTGCAGCCACCTCACAAAATGCAGGAGACAGCCTATGGCAGTGACTGAGGGCTCTGCCCACTTAGAAGATATCTCTTTGTGATGCTGACCTGTTGGCCCTGAATCAGAACTACCTCCTTATTCCGAGAAAGCTCAGAATCACTCCCTTTCCAACAGAGTCGCAAGTACCCATCATCTAGAAGCTTTAGGAAAGAAAGGATTTGCTCAGGATACGTGACCTAGAGACTTGACTTTCAGGTTTTATTTTCTAGTTTGCAGGTAGAAAGAAGAAGGTGGTGTCACGTGAATCATTTAGAATTCCCCATAGAGCCAAATTGGGCTCAGAATATTTAATTTGAAGGATGGGTTAACTTTAAGTGAAGTGAAGCTGAAAAGGCTACCACCAGAGTACTGCTGACAGAGATGAAACCCAGACACATCAGAAATCTCCAAATGTTTTTCCTTCCACAAATGGAAAGACTATTATCAGTTTGCATACGAACAAAGCAGAAAGAAAGAGTAAGTTGATCTTTTAAACTATTATTTTTAATTACAAAGACTGAAAAAAAGAAAAATTCTTCCTTTTTGAAATGCAACAAGCGTTGTACAAAAGAGCATATCTCTAATTGTGGTTTTGTTCATAAAAGGCAAATGTTGGATTAAGAGAAGCTACATTTTTCCAAACACAAGTATGTTTAGACCTGGTCTGGATATTTAACCTTTCACTTATGTTAACACTTTTAGAAGCAACAATAAATAAAACATTCAAAAAACCCATACAAAACAAAACAAATAAGTAAAATAATAAAATAAAATAAATAAACTTAAAAAAATAAAAAATGAAATAAAATTTAATTAAAAAATAAAATAGTTTCTAACAAAGAATATTGAAAAAGAAATTATTTTTTAAGTACTTTTAAGTATTGAAAAATTGATTGATAATATACAGAAATACTCTTGAACCTTGGACCTTTCATTTGTTTATGGGCTACTAGACACAAGTCCCAGAATAAAAGGCTAGTAACCAGGATGACTGAGCTGATTCAATGGCATTACAAAATATTTTTTCTGTTTTCCTGACTTTCTAAAATTTTTATTTTAACAGCTGGAGTTCTGGAGACAATTGGCTGAGTGTAATAGGCACATGGTAAACGCATATTTATGAAGACACTCCAGTTTGGTCTGTTGTGCAGCAGCCTACGTAAGTGTAAGCATTTTCTTGAGAATAATAATAAATTCTTATGCTCAGATCCAAAACTATTCTGACATATGCCGCTTTACCACTTATATTCAAGATATGTATACTGAGAAAATGCACTCTTCACCTCCAGGGCACCAGCTTCAAAATCATGGCTGATCAATCATAACAGTAATTCTGGAAGCCACGTTATCACAGGACTCCACAAGATGTCCTGAAATGCCTTGGTTCTATTGTCTTTAATCCTTCCAAGATTGGATCTTCTCCTGTAAAAGGAAAAATATCCATTGATGTCAGGAAAGCAGATATGCCTCCCTGTCTCTTTCTTCCAGTCCAACATCTTAGAACTTTCAATAAAGTTTTAAAGACAGTTTGTACTGTATTTTCATTCTTGTCCCCTGACCATATCTTCTGCTTTGTCCCTTTTATTCAACTTATTAGAACCTCCCAAGCAGCTTTCTTAATTTTGAAACAGCAGAGCATCCGCTGGATTTGAAATCATACTCAGTTCAAACTGCTACAAGTTCCTGGGAACTAGCTAGCTGCTCCCAGGGTACATTATTCTCCAAACCAGAAAGAGATGAATATAGAAATCATATAAGAAAGTTGTATTTTCCCCATTGCATCTCCTGCCTTGTTCTAATCATTACTCTTTGTTGTTTTCTTTTTATCCATGGCATATTCTGCATTCATTTCTTCTTTGTTTATTTTGCAAGCATATCCTCAAAGATAGGCCCTTTTCAGAGTAAAAAATACATGACAAATTTTATCCCCTGATCTACTACTATGAAACGAAAAATAACTCCCCCAAACCTACATTTGTTAATGGGAAATCCTACTTTTCATTCAATTATTCTCAAATTCCTTGGCCTCCACCCTTTAGGATAAATTACTACTTGCCCACTTTCTAATTTGAGTTCATAAGAACTTGGCATAGTGACTGGCCGTATGGATGGCATTATTTTCCTCTGCTGTGAAAGGTAGTTCTGTAAAAATCAAAAGTTTACCATGCAAGTTTTTTTAAAAACAAGGAAATAAAAATGGAAAATAATATTCTCTTTAAAAGTATTCCATTTGTTCAAAATAGTTTGTTGATATCTGCTTTAATGAAAAAAACGCTGTTTAGTTCCTTTTAGAGGGCAGTTTTGTCTTTATTAAGACATTTGTTGCAAGTTACTAATATTTCACCATTATTTTTTATCTTAAATTTTTTCTCTTTGCCTGGTAATAGGAGGAGCAGTTTTTTCTTTGTTTTTTGCTGCTCCTTGGAAAGTCATCACAACATATGAACATGTTTCCCTGGAGATTTTCTTGATCGTGGTACATATGGGCTAAATTTTCAACGGATGAATTTTAGGTGCACATTTAAGTGCAGTGAAGTAAAATTAGTAATAAAAGCAATTGCATCAAATTTACCTATCCTTTGAGGAAAACATTTTGCATTTGCAATTAAACATTTGCCCTAACTTTTGCCTTTTTGCTCATTGCTTCATAACTTTTACTATTTTGATAAAGTTTGCAATCTGCTGTTCTTTGTAGTCAGTTAAGCAAAAGCCCAAATCGAATAAAACAAGCAGTATAAAGTATCTTTATGCTTTACTGATTCTGGATGTCAAAGTCAATTAATACTTTATTCTTCTTTCCATTTTTCTCCCTGAATATTTTTCATTTCCTCAGGTGTTTGAGGCCACCTACTCCACAGCTTGAGGCCAACTCAGCTCTGCATCCATTTCAATAGAGCTATAGCAGCTTATCAGTTTGTATGGACCCTAGAATAACTGTCATTAAGTTACTTGAGTTTTTTGATGAGCTTATAATTTAAAAGTAAAAGTCCTGAAAACCTGTCAAACTGTATTTGTGACACTGTTTCCCAGCTATTTCATTAAGATCTGGACAGGAAAGATTAGAGGATAAGGATCAAGTTTTTAAAACAAGTAAACACTTCAGTTTCACTGTAGGTACAGGTTTTGGAACATGTTTTTACCAAATAATACTTAAAACCTTATTTTTGTATATGTGCATTGAGAGTGTAATACACTTCTCATTATTTTATAGAACTAAAAATGAAGAACATAACCCAGGAAAAGATAATAATCTAACATATATGAATTGTTCTCTGTTCCTCCCTAGTAAATGTAGTCTATACAAATAACTTGGTAAAGTAGGTAGCAACTTCTGGACTAAAATCAGTTGAAAAAAATTGCAGTCTGGTTTCCCCAAGCTCATAATTTTTAGTCAAAAAAATATATATGGATACTTCAGTGTTTGTTTTGCATTTATTCTACAGATGCACTACAGTTGTGGTTGGATTGAGCACTCTGAGGCTTTTAATTGTTGCTGGATGTTTGGGATTCAACAACTAGTTTCTCTTCCATCCAGACGTTTTTCAGTCCTTGAGGATGACAATTCAGTAAGTCTAGCATTGAATCATAGAATTGCTTGGGTTGGACAAGACCTCTGTTGACAAAACTGAGTTTAACCCCCCGAAGCTCTGCAACTACATTGATTTTGATCTAGAAATACAGAGAGCCTGTTTCTTCTTGCATTATATTTATCACTGACCAAAAATAGAGGAGAGTGATGTTCACTTCTCTTCCTTCTGCCAAGGATAAGCCATATGTAGGATGGCAGGTAGGACCATGGAGAGGTAACCAAGGATGAATCCTGCTCAGTAGCCCTGTAAAGTGAATAATCCTCAAGGAAAAGATCTGCCCTAGAGAAATTATAATGTAAGCATAAGATCACACAAGGGCTGGGTAACACGAGAGAAAACAGACTGCACTAAGAAACAGCCTTGGTCAATCTCATCATGTGAGGACACGCTTACATTTCCTAGCTAACGCTGAGATGTTTTTATTTGTGTAAATGTGGAAATGGCCTTTTGGCCTTTGTACATTGACAGTCTGTACTTAATGAGCATGAAATGTAGTCTTTGAAGCAAACACTACAATGTAATTTAAAGAAGTAATACACCTAGAACAAATGCACAAAGGGTCTATATGGCTAAATCCATTGCAATCAGGCAGAACAAAAATGTTCCTTCCCTATCTATGAATCAGACTGTCACTTCTATATACCATAAAACTCAGAATATAAGATTTCACAAAAAATCAAAATCCTGGTAGCCTTCTGGATCTCAAGATAGGTGTCTCAGTTCTAGTTTCTATTTAAATAACAAAAAAAACCCACCAAAACTGCTAGGTATAATTTTAGACTAATCTTGAGGCCAAGTAGAACCTAAGTTCAATTATGAAGCTGGTATTTTTATTTCCAGCTTTTCTCCACCATCAGGCTCGCAGACTCATACATTATGAAATCAAGTCACATATGAAAAAGGAAAATCAAATTCCTTTAGTATGTTTCCAAATCACCTTCCCCACATCCTTCTAAATGAAAAATGTCTAATAGGAAAACAACAGGGAATATACTGTGACCCCATCTTTTTTGTCCGCATTCTTGTCTTTGTTCAGCCATTGTCTGTAGATGGGTGTAAATTGCCTCTCCTCTCATATGATTTTGCAACTCTTGGGGGAAGAACAGCTTTTTAGCTTGTGGTTTTGTAGCACAAAATGATAGAGGTTCCTCTGTTATGAAGAATTGATATAGCCCTGTAATTTTACTACTAATAACTGGAGGGGTAACTTTGGAATCGTCTGTTCAGTGACAGACCATAATTTGTGTTTGGAGAATGAAAGGCCTCTAAAAAATAGGGGGAGATTAAGCAACTAAAATAGGCTGCTTATCCCTCTTCGCGAAATGTGTTATGTTTTTAGAATTAGGGGGACTGTTTGGGATTAAGTCACAAGCCTAAAGCAAAGATGTGTGGAGGTAAATTTAACACAGAGGTGATATGTTCAGTCTCTGGGGAAAGAGATAGAAATGATGGTTGTCATTTTCACCTTATCTCTTTTGACAGAGAAAAGGTTCAGCAATTATGGCCCGATGGGGGGAAAAAAAAAAAAAAGGAAGAAGAAACGATAATTTAAAAACCAGACAAAAAGACAAGGAAAGAAAGCACCTCAGTGCATTTTCTTCTAATGATATAAATTTCAATTAACTGAATTGATAAATTAAGCTATAAAGCAATGCAAACATGCAGAAGAAAAATTCAAATAATTTTTTTCTTCATGCTTCCAATTCTTTATAGTACATTACATCAGTTAATGGCAATTTGTATAATTTGTGTAATGACATAAATTGCCATAAACTCTCACAGTGAAATGTTGTAAAAATGATAAATCAGGGATAAAGTAAAGAGGACCAGGTTTGTAGCTGTTGTAAATTCCATTAAAGCTATTGCAGGTACTCCAATTTACACCTGCTTGCACTGTAGCCCTATCCCACCTGCCATACGTGGTCAGGAAGGAAGAAAAGAGAAATATGAATTGTAATTAGTGTCATAAGAAGTCAAAGGTGAATAAGTTGTGGAGATGCAAGATGGAAGACAAGAAGAACAAGTAAAGTTTTATCTGGTGATGGTCTTACCTTACAAGACAAGGTTCCCCCTTTACAGTGCCTGTCACACAACAGCTGCCAGTGTGACTCTGGTCCTCTATGCCAGAGCTGTTTCCTCTTGCTTGGTAGGAAGTTGAGATCCAGCAGGGATCTGGTTCTGATCTGTCTCACTGAGCACACCATGTGTGTCAGGTGTGCTGCTGATCAGGAGGAAGAACAATACCCAATCATCCCTTTTCCTGGTGTCTTTCTGAACACTCACACCAGCCCCCAAAGTGATATCACTCTTTCAAATTCACATTGTTTTCCAACCTGTCAGGATGTCTCTAAGGGCTGAAGCTGCTGCACCTTCAAAAGCTGCATCTTCACTGTCAGGCAAGACCTGGGGACTCAGTCAGTTTCAAAATACTTTCTTAATATGTCCCCAGGAATGCTGAGGTGCACTGTGCCCAGGTCATTCCTTGATCAAGATGACCCTGGACATCCGGTCATCCCATGGTCCTTTGCAATACTTGATGCTAAAAGACACAGTGCCACTGAGGCACTGTCACAAGGTGTGACAGGCAATATGTGCACAGTCATTCCCACCATATATAGCACAAAAAATTCTGTATTAGGACCCATGGAAGGAAGAATGGGAATTCATTATTTTTTCCCCTCTCTCAAGGTAACATGAAGGCTGTTTGTGGTAAGTGCCAAAACAATTAAAAACTAGCTGTTTAATCACAACTGTGTTTCTGAAATTACAATACGAATTATCCATACTAACTATTTAGAAGTTAAGTGATCATTTTCTTTCAGATATGATGCATCTATTATGCTTTTTTTATCATTATCTCTTCCTTGTTACAGAGAAGGTGAAAAATCCTTACAGGGATATTTTCCAAAAAGGATCAAAACAGAATGAATGTGACACAACTGATTAAAGAAAAAGGAAATGTATCTTTTCAGAAAAAAAGTACGAACAAGTTTAGTATAAAGACACATTTCTTTTCATGGAGTCTGGGATCATTTTCCAATGAAGTTGTTGTGCACGTTGTAAGTTACCATATAGGGGTGGACAAAGCAAGGAGTGTTTCAGAGTGCTTTTCTGCACTGACTGAGGGGAGTGGACTCTCCTGGCTTCAGAAATCTACATCTCAGTAGCTTCTCTGACTCAGGATTTCAAAGAACTTTAGCAGTATTAATTAATTCAGCCTCATAAACCCACTTGATTCAAAGCCTCTTGGGTTTCTTTACACTGGGATGCAGTGTCCATCAGATAAAGATCATTATCCTCATCCCACGTCTCGAGCTGGAGAAATGAAGGCAAAATGAAGACTGGGAATTTTACTGAGGAGTAGCTTGTATTTTTCCATTAAGTCTTCCTTCCAAAGGAAGATGGGATTATGGAAGCTGAAACCTTTTTGGGGAAACTTTGGTTTTAACACTTTCAAGAAAGTGTTCTCAAGGCTAGGGAAAAAGAGCTTCAAAGCAGACACTTATGCCTTGAGATTTTATGCCATAAAAGAATGCCCTAAACATGCAAATATTGGTAATGCACTCAAAGCACTTCTCTGCTTTCTTATGAATGACTTTCGAAAGCATGGATGTTTCTTAGTCCAAAGTAGGAGCAAGATAAAATGTTAGTGTTAATATAGTACACTTCTTTGTGGATATAGTCATAAATAGAGCTTCTCTGCCAACGACAAGGGAAGTTTATTACAGCAAAACCAAAACAGAAATAATAACATTGAAAATCAAACTCTGAAGAGAGGAGCAAGGAGAGTTTGTTCAAACTGAAAACATTTTTTTTCATATTTTATATGTCTTATTTGTTTAAGTAAAAATACATTTTTAGACGGATAACGTCAATTAAATTAAATAAGGCAGTCCCATGACTTTCATTTTTACAAAGTACTTTCATTTCCTTCCTTTTTTTTTTTTTATTTTGTCTGACAGAGATACAAAAGAAAATTATAAGAACAAATCCCTCAGTTTGATCAGACATTAATTCCTACAGTGAGAAAAAAACTAGGGCTGCAGATTCTGACTTTAAGAAAACTGTAAAGTCCGAGGAAAATGCAGGGATGTGTTTATAAACACTGAAATGAATGCTGAAGGAAGATACAGAGAGAGTGAAGGAGGCTGTGCATATGGGATTGTAACTCAGAACTTATTTTTTCTAGTAATTCAGAGATGATCCAGTTTCTACTATTATAAAAGATAATTAGGAAAAACTGTCAAATCTGAAGATTAATCCTGCATACATCTGCCCGGAGTTTGCTTTGAAACCTCTTGGATCTAGAAAGACAATCTTGTGTAATTAGCTGAGGTCACTATAATCCATAAAAACATCTGATCACATTGATTTTCAGTCAATCAGGCTCTATCTGTCAACAGCAATTCTAGAGATCATACGAGAGGTCTTACAAGTACACGACTTCACCCTCTAAGGTCATTTAAACTTTTCTTTGGCTTTTAAGCACAAAACTGTTTTCAGTCACCAGCTGCCAAAAGTTAAAAATAAAATGAAAAAGTGATCAAAAACAGAAAAGCATGTCATTGTATCTTTTTCTATATACAAAGATATATAGAGATATATAGATATAAATATCTATGCACATTATCATAGACATACTTGAGAAGTGTTCTGTACACACATGCTGTTTTATTTAGTTAAGACAGAGGAAGCCAATAGTCCATTCAAACTCCTACCAACTGTGACGCACACCACGAATATCATGAGACAACAAAAATGCTAATAATGCAGTTAATATAATGAGTAAACCTTCATGGGAAAGGGAATACTTTTGAGCCTAGATAATATACAGCTAGCTGTGTTTGAGACCAGTTAGGAAGGCACTGGAAAAATTTCACTGTGGAAACATTATCTTCTGCATTCTGTGATCTCAGGTGCTCCAAGATGTTCATTTTTATATTGTTATGTATGAGTTATTTCTTGTTAATCACCAGTGTTCTTCCGGGACAGCTCTCCCGTATGTCACGTACCCTTAAAGATTACCAGCATTGATTCTTGTCCTCTGGGCCACTGCTACTGGGAGGAGGGAAACTCAAGTGCTCAGATCCTCATGTAAAGAAGCAGAAATCATGGTTGCCCATACTCAGCTCTCAGGTTCTTCATTATTCTTTCTTATTTAGCGTTTTGGAGAGCTCGAAGAGGAGAAGGTTGAGGTCTTCAAGTTGTCATGTGAATTGCTGCTAAGGTTGCCCTTTATCTCACCTAATTTAGCCATCTAAAAGTTATTTTCTAGTCAAAACTAAAAATCTACGTTGTCATTATACAGAATACAAAGATGTTGTTCAGAGGAAAAGTTAACCCAGCTTGCACAAAGGACAGGTGACATCTATAAATGGTATAATTCTATATAAATTTATATGTGACATCAAACAAGCTATTAGCAAAAAACCTTAAGGCAGGCTGTGCAGGAAGATGCAGAAAAAAATGTGAAAAGAACCTGACAACATTCTGGTAAGACTGAAGACCACGGCATTTAGAGGTAGATTCAGTTTTGTATAAATTAAATTATCTACTTCAAATATAATTTTTATTCATAAATCTCTCAGCTACCTCAACTGGCCAGAACCCTTTTTTGTAATGACTAAAAATATACATGGATTGACTGGCAAAATGAAGCATTCCAGGTATCCTGAATTACATTAATGAGACAATGGCAAGTCCTTTAGTATATTGGATATTTTCCAGTAAAACTGAGGGATAGGAGTTTAGTTTCCCAGCAGTCCCGCAATATGCACTTTTCATCCGTGAACCAATACAGAAAAAAAAAATAGAATGTTCTTTAGAATCCCTAAATAAATGTCATAAAGGAGCAACACTGTGAAATTTCTGAGTTCTGCTTATGCAATGAAGTTTTGTAACCTTCAATATCATGTTCAGACTCAAGATCTGAAATTAAAATGAGCAGCATCTTCAGCAACCTTAAGACTCAGCACCAAGTTTGGCTGATAAAAGTTTTTTTCTGAGTGATACAGCAGCTGGAAGCACTTTGGAAGAAGTTCTTTCTGTCTGGACTGTACATTTCCTTAGGCTTGGGATTGGCAAAGTCAGTAGAAATGAGTTGAATTATGAGAAAGATAAGACTCCTGATGTGGCTTAAAGTACAAGTTTTAAGTCAAAACTGAAATGACATGGGTAAAGGGGGTAAGAATCATGATTCTGGTAGTGTGATCTTTTTGCTAACAACTTGTTTTGCTGTTTTAAGGAAATACTTTGAATTCTCTGTGACATAACTTATGGCTGATACAAAACAATAAACTGATCTCGAAGACTGCAAGGGACTGATTTCTGTTCCAGAGGGAAAGATAATTCCAATGTCTCAGATGGTTTTTTTTGGTCTTGCTGAAAACATGGAGCTGTTTGGTCTGGAAAGTTAGTTTCTTTTTCATCTCTATGGATTAAATTATGTGATAAAAATCTCTGTCACTCATTCAAACGCTACTCAGTACTCCTTATCCTAAAGCATACACTGTATGTTCCCTCAGTCCTCTAGACTCAACATCATGGGAAAAATTTCCCACTTTCTTCTTAAACCTTACTCAAATCACAAATGTTGTCAACTTTGGAAGCAGATTTCTTTCTCTCGGAATGTTTTTGACATGTGATTGATGATTTCTCTCTAAATTCTCCTGTGTATAATCTTTCTTCCTCGCTCTCTTTCTCTTATTTTCTGTTTTTCAGGTAGACTTTCAAGTAAATGACCCTAGAAAAAGTAAAAGTATGTGGAGGAAGGGAGAGGACAACTCTCTGCTGTTTTCTCTGAAATATATTTTTGATGCGTGCTGAAGCAATACCTTCTGAGACAATCATGAGTCTGTGCTGAAGATACTCAAGACTAAAAGAACCAGAAACTCCAGAGCATCTGTACTGCCAAAGTATCTCAAACTCCTCTTGACGTAGTGAAGGTTCAAATATGGCACAGACCTTTTCTTCTACACTTATAAAATCATGTAATCATATAATCATAGAGTAGTTTGGGTTAGAAGGGACCTTAGTTTCAATTGCCCCACCATGGGCAGGAACTCATTCCACCAGATCAGGTTGATCAAAGCCTCATTCAACCTGGGGAGAGGGAGAGGGCAACCACAGCTTCTCTGGACAGCCTGTTCCAGTGTTTATGAGCAGGAGCTCTTTTTCAAAATTGCTTGATTTCCTAAGCCCGGAAAAGAATAAATACAGGGTATGTGCATATGTGAAAATAAACAACCAAGAAACACTCACACAACCAGACAGCTCCTAAATTATATGTTTGCTTAGGGACATGCATGGCAGAGCCATGTAGCTTACCCATGGCTTGTAAAGAGTACGAAAAATGAATAAAGCACTGTGTGACAGCAGAAGAGAGGCCTGAGTGTTTAACTTCAATATGAAACTAATTGTACTAAAGAAGGCATTAAGTACATGTTTGAACCAAGTTTGTGAAGGACTGGGGGTAAGTTTGCCTTTGTAAATGGTTGCTCACTTCATTAAAAACAGAATTCTGGCTTTGTCCTTGATTTGTCCCCTTTGCAATTTTAGTCTTTCATTTTTTTAGGTTTTTTTTAACCTATTCAAATGACATAGTCTACTCAGAACCATTGCAAATGTTAACAACAAATCTGCTATAAAAAATAAGAAGTTATTTTTGAAAAAAAGAAAGAACTCCAAGAGTGACTTAAAAGCTCAAACCAGATGTGCTGGGACCAGACGATCCTGCAGGAATCTGAGACTATTGACAGCCTTTCCTGTTACACATCAGTTTGTTTGGTTCCTTTTAAACTTAGAAGTCTTTGAGGCTGGAAGCTTTAGAATTTACTTCAAATTAAGAATTCTATAAATTCATGTAGAACTCATGGCCTCCAGCTTCTATGGGAATTCTGCCATACTGGCTAAATGTAGGAATTTTCGTAAAACCATACGTGCTTCTCTACTGCTTGAGCTAAAGAATGGTGCTATGATACTTAACAGACAACAAAGACATATCCTTTTGGAAAATACAAAGGGCCTCTCAACACATGCCGACCAGGAGACAGCAAGAAAACAGTCACAGCTCAGTGTCAACGCTCCCCATTCAATTGCAATCAGTACTATTTTCTACTTAAAAGAGATAGAGGGAAATCTGAGAGAAAACCAAGTACAGGACTAAGAAAAATATACTTTTCTCAGGTTTTGCTATTCTTTATTTCACAGATAAATGGTGTGCAGCAAATTTCACTAGCCTTTACAGATTACAGAACTTGCTTGCTTGGGAAAATAACAGGTATATGTTGATTCTGATCATGAGGACGTCAATTAGGATTGCCTCTTAGTAAGTATGAAGAGGAGTGAAAAGGGGAAGGAGCTCCTCTTCCTTCCACATCAGGAACACATAGAATCAAAATGATCATGTTGGAGCAGTGTCGGTTTCCCATGCAGTGGCTTTTTCTTTAGGAGAAACTTTGTTCCTGAGACTTGATCTGCCAAGCCTTTAGACCTAGAGCTGATCAGGAGTAAACATTATAGCAAAAATTAGTAAAAGAAAATATAACGTACACAAGAAAGTACATGTCATTTGTTTATTGTGCGAGTTCTAGAAAAATGGTATGTTCATTTAGTCCCAGCCTAGAGAATTGATTAACAAATCTATAGGACTTGTTCCACAGATCAATCAAACAACTAGAACAGGTTTAACTCCTGTCTTTGCAAAGGCATAATCCTTACTACTTTGCTAGTGGCCTATGGAATAGTTAGGAAACAGGACAAAACAACTCTATATCAGCTGAAGAGTCCTGTTCATTTCAGAAAATAAGGTAATTCTATCTTAAAGAGAAGAAAGGAAAAGAAGAAAAACAAGAAAGAAAAAAAATCTATTCATGAAATACCCCTCCGCATAAAGAAACCTTACCTGTCCATTAATTATCATCATTTGTATAACTACACAAAGTGACAGCCATGTTACGGATTGATATAGAGATAACCACACTAGCAGTGCCTTTTAATCACTTTCAGTGAAACAGTCCTTCATCTGCTTATTTTTAAATGGCATTGAGTCTTATGCCTGGCTTTAAATATGTTGTATGAAGATGTTGTCTCAGTAGCTTCTTTTCAGAATTGCAAACACTGCTTGCATAGCAAGGGACCTGGAGAATCATAGATCAATACTTCTGCAGCCCCAAAACCAAACTGCCCCAAACTAATGCTAATTGAGATCCAGGCTTACACGATGCAAGTCAGAAAGCAGTTGAGGAATCCATCAGAACTGATGAAAATGAAATACATATCCCAAAGGAGTCT
>NW_009707833.1:0-24941 GCF_000703405.1 Apaloderma vittatum | reverse complement strand
CCTAGATCACAGTACAGCATAATGACTGTAGAAGCTCCACTATCCATTGCTAATTGTGAAGAAGGTGTATTTTCGAATGCAGTTTATGTACAGACATAGACAGTGCATGATAAATCATTTGGAATACATTTTTTATCATGCATGGATTAGTGGAATTGTAAGAGCAAAACAAATTCCGAAGTACTAAGCAAAGTTAGGATAGGAAAATCATTTGTTCTTTTACTCTATCAGAGCAGAAGAGGTGTAATTCCACACAAGGCAATACTGATGTAAGGCCAGCATTGAAGGGAAAGAATCAAGTCCTGAAAGTGAAATGGTGGCAGAATGCAGTGAATGGAGCAAAACTGAGGAGGCAGAATATTTATCACCTGTCTGTTAGGCTAGCTGTAACGGAAGAATGGCTCTATAAATGGTTTTATCACAAATATTTACATAGCCCTCTTAATTCTCTAAATACCACCGAATCTTTAATAAAAATTTGGAGAAGGGAAATGTTATCATCCCATTGAGAGCTGAGAAACTGAGACAAAGGCAAAGACATTTCAGAATAGCTGGAAAAGAAGAAACTGAACAGCAGCCTCCCAAATCCTAGAAGCATAACCTTAGAACTAAGTAGTTCTTTAAGTGCCAACTGTTAGATTGGAAGCCTGATACAAGTGTTTGATAAAATCAATAGATAAGCACACATACAGAGACAGCACAACATTCATTGCTTTAAGAAAGCTTTAGTGTGATTTCCAAATTCTTCAGTTCTATTAATGAAGATTTGTTCATAGGCACCTCCAAGTTCTTCTGTTTGCCTTGAAAACAAAGACATCCATAAGTTGCTTGGATACAACTCCACCACTTCCCAATCTCCATTAACCCTGACTTTCTCTTCTTTCCCTTCAAGAAAAAAGGGGAGGGAGGGGAAGTAAAAGAGAATAGTTAAACGAGAGGCCTTTAATTCCTTCTCCCACTGTGTGACCTTGCAGAGTTGCAGGAGTTAAATGGAGCACAGTTTGGGAACATCCATTGTTCTAATCACAGCTGCTCCAATACCATATTGTCAGTGAAATGGAAAAGAAATTAGCAGCTCATTTTGTGCTAGTGAACTTTCTCTCTCGCTCTCCTGCTTGATGAGAACACTCTCTTTGATAAATCAGCCATCATACCTTATTGCCATGCAGAGACTGGAAGTAAAAAAATGTCAACAACATTTTTTCCCTGAGTCTTCTCGAAGCAATCAAGTTTCACTGCTGCAAAGGTAATGCTTAATTTTCCATCGTCGCTCTTTTGGCATATAGAAAGTTAACAGAGGACATATCTTTTTAAGCTACAAAAATTGATTGGACTTGCAACAGACGAGACGTCGGCAATGAATGAGATAAAGAGCGGATTCGGCACATTATTGCAAGAGAGGTTCCCATCGGTGCGTACCATTCACCGCCTTGTGCACAGACTTCAATTAGCAGTTAAGGATGTGTTGAAATATGTTGCAGGAATTAGTCATTTCCAAGTCTTGGTAGGGAAGCTAAACTATATAGTGTTTGCAGTCAGCCAAAAAAAGAAAAAAAAAAGAAAAAGAAAAAAAGAAAGAAGAGAGAAGAAGAAAGGAAAGAAGAGAAACTCAGCAAGAAGTAGCTGAATGGGCATATGTGGTATCACTGGAGCGTCTAAAGAGCAAGCCAGTAGTCAAGATGTGCTGAGTAGCCTGCAGTTCCAAGACAGTAAAGGCTGTTTTAAGGTCATAGAAATCACTACCTAAACACATCACAATTTCAAGAGAAACTACAGAGAAAAAAAACAAGTAATTTTCTCAAATAAACAGGATGAAGCTCTTTTTAGATCTAAGCAAATACTGTTGAAAATTTACATTTGTTAGAAGGATTTTCTTTTCATAGATTATGTCTGAAAATGCCGTTGTTGTCTTGGTCACTCATGCTGTTGGATATTATTTACTCACTAATTAGCTGTACAGCTGAAGAACACATGAACTGAAAGAAAAAAAAAAAAGCTTTGGAAAAGACTGATAATTTCTCTAAAAGTTTTTTCCATAGTCAAAAAAAAGTCAATTAAAAAGTATAGCCTGTAGAAACAGATATGTTACTTAGAGAAAATCCTTGTTCTCTTAAATTATAAAGGACGATATGCTGGATTCGTATACTGAAAATGGTATTAAAGTAAAAATGTGTGTGTATGCGTGTGCTGATTTTTGTCTGTTTGTTTCTCCCCCTTAAAAAGAGAATCATGGACAAATGGTCAAAACAACTTGATTTGCTTCCTCTTCATTAAATTTTATTGACTTTCCACAACAAGTCCATGCAAGATATAGATGGACAGATGCAATGGACATTAAAAAAAAAAAAATCATGACAGGCCACTACACCATTTTCCTGTCCCAAGGCTGGGTCAGCTATACCTAAACAATTCCTGACAGATTTTTTTGACTCAATTGCAGAGAAAAACTCTAGTGCTTGACTGTCCCTGACTTCCTTGGTCAATCCATCCAACTGCTTATTTACACTTTCTATATAAATACCACCTGACACCCCAATTTTAGCCTATATTTTCTCTTGTTACAGGTGAAGTCCTTCTGCTCTTTTTTTTCTTTATCTGTTTTAAACAAGGAGAATAATATTTTCTTTTCCTTTTTAAAATTAGTTTCAACAAATTTGAGTGGCCCAAGAAGACCATGAAAGAGAAATTATTCATAAGACTATGCAGGTAATCCAGTCTGAAGACAACTAAAGGAGGTCACAAAAAATTTAATCATAATCAGTAATGAAAAACTAGCTCCTATGAAATTTATAAGTGTGATAAAATTTCTATAGAAGAGTTAAAATAACATCTTCAATGATTTTGAAGATACATCTGTCTTAAATTTGTAACGACTTAAATATCTTGCAGCTGAATCATTTACATCTATAGAAATTTAAGATGGGTTTATGGGTAGTATGGTCTATAGAGCACTTGCACAAAATTTAGAAATAAGGATTTTAAAGTGTAGGCCTGACTGTCCTCAGGCTTCCCAGGCAAAACAACCCCCAAAAAACAAACAAACCCCAAAAAAACAAAAGCAACCAAACCAACCAAACAAAAGAGGAGAATATTCACATGGAACTAGTAGTGTAAGCAAGATACAAATCAGACCTTATGCCTCTACATAAAGAATATTTAAGCCACTTAAAACATTTACAGCAGACACTTGCACATCGATGTTATGAAAGCTTTTTAACCACAAATATTAATGAACTCCTTTTGTCTAAACAGACTGAATATTGAATATCTGCAAATGGCAACATGATGTCTGAACCCTAGATAGTTCATTAAACCAGTTTGACCCAAAGCTGAATTGTTCAATACTGGCTTACAAAAAGTAAGAGAGACTTTCTGCCAGTTGGAAAACAAATGAATCTCAGCACTGCTTCTGTAAAGATCGACGGTGACTTAAAAATAGCCTGAGGTTAATATTATAAATCTTTCTAAAAGAGATTTGAGTGCATATTCTTCATGCCAGCCTTGGATCAATCTCACAAAGCGATATCATTTCAAATGACACTGATACAAAATATCGGATGCCATAAAATGTGAGACTTATTAGCTAGCTAGAAGCATCTTTTCCTTTCCCACCAATGCAACAATCACCAGAACACCACAGACAAGGCCAGCCAACATCACCCAGACATTGCTGTGACAGCCTCCAGAACTCTGGGTGGCCTGATGTCTGAATATAGATATGCTGTTTACCAGAAAATAAAGAAATAAAAATGGTGTTTGGAAAGCTAAACAAATCATTTCAAGCAGGAGCTGCCTGGAGCAGCGTGCAATGGTACGCAGAACAGATCTGAGCTGAAGGCAGAGACCGTGCCTCCCAGGACTCCACTAAGGGTGAACCCAGGAGTAATCCCATCCCCAAAATATACTCTGATCCAAACTCTGATCCAGTACACTGATCCAGTATGCTTCAGCCACATCACTTGTTGCTGCTGCTGCCCAGATGAAAGGACTAAAGGCTCTGTCAGCAGAAGGAAAAGCCTCTCTTGGAGGGTGCATTGAGAAGTGGGAAGGTGTTGGCTATGCTAAAATCTTCCATTATGGTTATGCCTGCTCCACAGGACAAACTAACTATGTCAGCTTTTCCTGCTCCCCAGGGGAAAACCAGGTCAAGCATTTCCTTAGCTGTTTGAACAGAGGCATAAACTTTTCTTTGCGGTTGTCTTATCTCTGTCCCTTTGATATGCAGAGATATTTCTGATAGCTAAAATTTTTGCCCTGATAACTAGATACTGCTAATTTATTTCTAGATCTTCATGTAAATGCATATATTCCATCTATTTGTCTGTCTGTTGCAACAAGGTAAATACATATAACCCTAACAACACAATGAGTGAATGATAAATACTGCTTATGGTTGATGTGCAAGGAGAGTCAGCTCTGGAATGTCACCCCACATATCATTGTTATCTGTGTCTATTTATAGTGGGTAGTGCTCTACAGCCAGACATCTTTATATAATCTAGAAGGAAGAAATCACTTCTTGATGCCAGATTTGCTAATCTGAAACAACAAAAACTGCCATTAGTCAAAGGCTTGTTTCTCAATCTTCAGACACATTTGCCATTGGAAGTGGCTCTACAGCTCTCAGTGCTGTCCACAGGAGATGTCCATGGGCATCTGAGAACTGAAGCAACTTCCTACACTTCACAGCAGTTGGGAAATCTGTGTAAAGCAGAATAATACATCCTAATGTGAGAAGAGAGTTTGACTGTGCTGCAGTAAAAGGGATAGTAACCTCAATAACGAATGGACGTCGCTCATTTTCAAGACATTATAAAGAACATTTTTCTGCATAATTTCCCTTAGCTGAAAGTGACATCTTTTTTGAGCAGTGTGCCCTATGAGATTATGTGCTAGCATTTGCTTTCATCCGCAGCTCCTTTTGGCATTCCCAAGGAGGGCTGCGATGCTAAGACTGCTCAAAACATGGGAAACAGTCTCTATCATTGACATTTTTTTCCATATAGGAAAGACAACATGGTTCTGGTCCACCCATTATTGGCTTTCACACAAAAGCTCAAAGGTGATGAACTGTTCCCTTGAGAGTCTTTCCAAAAGCAGAGGGTAAAATGCTATGAAGAAGCCCATGGTGTGTCATGCTGGTTAGTGAGGGCTGAAGCAGACTCCCTGGCTCTGACTGATCACTGAAAAACTCAGGACTTTCCTCTTTCTTAAACAGAACTACCCATGGTACAAACTACCTGTTGTTAATTGTTTCTTTGAGAATTTTTCCCATTTCAGTCAGGTTCAGTAACAATATTAAACACTTGTTATTATATGTATCTTAAGTAAGGCTTCCTTTACACATGGTCACAAAAAAGGTAGGGTTCATAGTTTCACCTCCACACACACATATTCAATACCTTGCAGTTTTCTCCTGAGGCCAGGTGAGTGTGCTGTCTGCATGGTGTTTCAGTGATAAAAATACTAACACAAAGAAATAGCATTTTTGTGAGATATGATGGGCTATACTTACTGTCCTGTAAGTAAAACATAGATGTACAGGACCCTGCAAAATGCACTAATTTGATTGCATAAGTGAAAGTAAACTCCAAATGCAACTTGAGTTGTGGTGGTGTAATTCGTGATGAAACCTGGTCAGCGTATGTATGCAAATGTACATCCTGCAGGCCACAAAAGATCACTCTTAATCTCTTATGGTGATGCTCTTGGTAACAGTAATATTAGGCTCCTTTTGTATGTGTATAAGTACATTTAGTGTTTGTGAAAGCAACAGTCCTGTCAGCTTTGTGTGTTCTCTATACAGAGAACAGAAGTAGATTAATGGCAAAGTCTTATCTCCCAGAGTGCCCCAACCATGGCTTCCAAGTCAGCCCTTAAGTCATAGCCATGGCCTAGTCCCTTTTTGGATTCTCTCCTGACATTTTTTCTCCTGACACTAAATTGCCATTGAATATCAATTTAAAAAGAGTTTTGGAAAGTCTTGTCTAATGAAAACTACAGTATGATCAACAACTTTTTTTTTGGGGGGGGGGGGGGGACAGTAGAACAGCAACATGGTAGAAAAAGCTTTGCATAATGTGCTATTGAAGACTTTAGGAGGAGTGGAGATGTTTATCTGTCTGATAACTAGAAGTGCTTTGTAAGGTTCCGCTCACAGATTAAGACATTTATATACATATTTTCATAACATGGTACTTACATTTGAAGTGAAGGGTGTCTAAGCTCCCACTATACTCAATGAACATGAATTCAATATAGTTGATGAAATTTAAAGGTTTATTCCATTGGTCAAATGCAGAAATTAATTCCTGTTGGGATATATCTGACCAAACTGTCATGCATCCCCTCTGCTTTTAAAGATGGAGCTTATCCAATCCCTTTTAAGATAGGTCTGCAAGACAGACCAGAGTAACAATTTATTGGTCAAACTGTTTTCTTTTCAATAACTGGAAAGTCCATAAAGTGTCTAATCCAGTTCTGAGGAATTTGTATTTAGACACTAGAGCCCGTGTTAATGAATTGCATGAGAAATATTGTCCATTCCCATACCTCCAGCCATGCAGAAGTGGTCTCTATGTTAGCAGGCAGCAGGCTTTTGCTTAAATTCTTGTCAGTTTTCCAGCTGCCAGTGTATCTGTAGTGCTACAGAGCATATTAGCTCCCCAACAGAGTATTTCCTTTGTTCCCTGACACATATGGCTCACCGCACAGAAGCCAGACAATGAGAACATCAGGTCAGAGCTGACTGCCCTGACACAAGTCAGAACCATCTTGGAATCTAGACTTCAAGTAGGAGCTAAGGCAAGGTGGAGTTTCAGGAGGCTCTAGAGCTGTCAAAGCCATTATCTTTATTACAAAAGCGAACATTTCAATGCATTTTCCATTTTGGGGGAATTTCAATGAGAACCTCCTGACTTCCACTGTAAGAGTGTTATTTTTTTAGTTTAAAACTGATTTTTTTAATTTACAAATGTGAGTACATTGAAGAGGAAAGATTTCTGTGTTAAGTTGATCAGGGTTGGCCTTCAGGGTTGGCCCCTGGTTTTAATTTGTGTAACTGCTATTGTTGTTACAGTGGTTTCCATGGTGAGGTTTTGACTACTGATTTGAGATGAACAAAATCCTCAAGATCGTGTTTCCTAAGTTCACTTTGAAATACTACAGTTCTCCACTGCTTTTTAGGGCTTCCATGTTGCTGAGGTGCCTTAAAGTTAAGAAGGATAGTTCAAGGCCAAGTGTCAATCATATTTGTAAAATAATTTATCTGAGTCTTTCTCAGAGAACACCTGTAAGATGCAGTGTAGATATTGTGGTTGGCACAGATTCAGAAACAAGGAATGAGATTTAACCCCTCTCTGTGTCTCATCCCCACTGCTTGTCTCCACCTTTCTCATTCCTGACTGTGACTCCTGGGGCAGCTGTTGTCTAGATAGCTCCATCCATCATTTGAAATACTAGTGTCTAGAAGGATTTTTCATCTCCAACCCTCCTGCCTGTGTTTGTAATTAATAGCATAGCAAGAGTGGCTACAAGTACTATTCCTACTTAGAAAATAAAATAAACCAAAGTAAAGCTGCATAAAATCAAATACCCTTTTATCCCAAAATAGCTTGAAAAGCATATCTTTATTTTCAGGTAGGGTAAGCTTAACTTTTGTAGAAAACATTAATTTCAATTTAGAGTATGAAAAATGAGTTTAAAAATATACCTAATACTTAAGTTAAAAACCAACCAAACAAAAAGAAATAAAAAAATGAATATCTTTTTTGCATTGTCAACCAACTATTTACTCAGTGAAGAAGAAAAACAAGTGTAAGATGGAATACCGAAGAAGCAATGAAGAGGGGAGTGAGTGCAATCAGCTCCTGAAATGACAGGACCTTCCCGCAAGGAAATAAATGTACTAAATCCCAGAATTTCTCAGCGCTCTGAATGACTTCTTCCTAGTATCATTTCTCTCTGTGTAATAGCAGTAGGTTTGAGGTTTCCTTTAAAGGGATTCCAGGAATTCTGTAAGTGCCATCACTCAGCCAAACCATATTTGTAGCAGATAAGAGAATAGAAATTGGGTACTTAATTGTTATAAGCCTCCTTTATTGCCCCATGTCCCACATACATTTCCTCTACCTGGATGGGATGGTTTTATTTTCAAAATGCATACTGAAATCTTCCATTTAGCTGTATGCAAAAAAAGCATTCACTAACATTCATCAAACAAAAAAAAAAAAAGGAGAAATATGGGAGAAGAGGAAATCTGCAGTGTGTCATTTTATATATGAGAGGAAAAAAAGGACTCATGTCAAAGTCTCCCAAAACTAACTTGCCTTGAGCTGACTATAAATAGAGAACCTTTCTATTTTCCACACCATTTCTTGAGGCATCTCTCATTTCACCCAAGGCAAATAGCGTTTCGTTGTTGTTTGTTCATTTGGGTGGTTGTAGGTGTGGAATTTTTTTTCTCGTGGGGCTGCTGCTCTTTGTAGAATGGCAAATGGACTTAAAGTACCTATTTCTGTACTCATTATACTGTCCCTTTACAGGTTTTAATCTATAGTTTACAGCAGCTTCTGTGCCGGTGAGTACCAACTCAGGCTTCCAGGACATCAGGATTATAATCTTTACGGGACCCTGATTGCCCCCATTGTGTTTAATAGCCTTCAGAATAACTGCTCCAGCCATTTAAGCCCAATGTGATAAGTGCTCATACAAAGAGAGAGACAAAGCAAAAAAGTCCATTCCTGTTTGAGAGAGAAAGAGAGAAAAATCAAATTTCTGCAATGATTATTAATGGTTTTCTTTGTAGAATAAAAAAGGAGACAGTTAAAAGAATGCCTGGATGACTGAGCAGCAACAAAATGTTCAACTTCAGGAACTCAATGCTCACCTTTCACAGAATTACTAATTTCCTTTCAGATGGCAAAATGCAACTGCCGTAAGCAGGAGTAATTATGTTGGAGAATTAGATCTTCACAATAGGTTTCTCCATTGAGCAGTGCAGTGCTCAGGCAGAGGATAGGGTCTGTTGGACAGAATGTAAGGTAGCAGGGATGCAAGAGATCACCAATTTTTCATAATTTTCTCTGTAGCTTTGAATCAATGTCATTCTTGTGCTGAAAACACAACAGGCTTCTTCACATGTTGTTCCTGAGTGACACTGTGGAACTTCTGAAAATTTAATGCTTTGGTTTCTCACCTCTGAAATGTGACCATTATTGAGAGCTGGCCAAAACAAAACACAGCAGAAGACAGAGATTCAGAAAATGTGGAGCCGTTTCAAATATTAGTGAAAAAATCCAGGTAATTAACAATTCTATTGATTTGATTTTATTTGACTCAATACTTTGATTTTTTTAAAAAAAATGCATGTGGATACGTGCTTTCCCTGTTGACTTTTGATTTTTTGAGAAAATGAAACCAAATGCAGAAAAGGACTGTTTGCAAGGTAACTAATTCCCTACATGTTTCATGGAAGTAGCCAGCAATTACAAAAATGCAGATATGCAACATATGAGCCTTAATACCAGAAAATCCACAAAGAGAGTTAAAGACGTTTTCGCTGGAGACTCAATATTCCTCTGTGCCAAAGACAATAGACCACAGGAGGAATATTTATGGAAAACTAGGATTCATTAGTTTTGCAAATCATGGTATGACCAATGCTTTTGGCATCCTGGTTTTCTACAGGCCATGGATAGTGCAATCTGGGGTCTCTCCGTGCCCCAACCAACGCCTTTCAAACCCACTGGTAGATCTAACAAGAAGACCAATCCATGCAGTTTAATAGACATATAATCCAACTAAAAGTGAATGCTATGGGAGAGACTGGAATTTAACACTGGATAGTGTCACTGTATAAAAGGTTTATCCTACTTTCCAATGTCTAAACAGTACACAGCACTGCACAGTGCAGTAGCATTTATTTCATTGTCAAAATATATAATAGGAAAAAAATTAAATATATGTAACAAAGGCAGAAACTGCTAGCATAGTTCAGTGAAGTATGAAAAATCCCAGAGTTTCTAATCCAAACATCAGTGTCTCTGGGACATCTTTTTTGTAGTTCTCCGTTTTTTCTCTTCCCCTCCCACCCTGCCCCATCAAATTTGTATGGAAGAAGGAAGGGAAAGAAATGAAAGAAAGAAAAAATATACTGTTAACCTTTTATTCACAACAGTTGCAAAAATATAAAATTCTTGGTTTGGACAAAAACTAAAAGGAAAATTTACAAAAATCACAATAACTAGACTTGTAGCCTATACTGACTGATTGCGAATGGACCTATAACATTACAGTTGAAACGCTTGCTATTTGACTGGTCCTTCCGCTAAGCCATCACTTTAATTTATTGCAAATGTTTCCATGCTTCTTAAATAATTTTATTTCAAATAACTGTTAAAACTGTGCAGCAGCATTAAGAGTCTTTTCTAAGTGGAATGAAGAGGTCACTCACTTTATTACTGAATCACTTATATAAGATTTATTTATTTTTAATGACTTACCTTTCAAGGTTTTTTCCTCTATGCTATTTCATCAAATTAATCGTTTATTTGGGCTATTTTCCCCCCACATTTTCTTGATATGTACTCTAGCAGAAATCAGTTTCTATGCTAGGATTAAGTAAAAGCACATCATTTAGATCTTAAATTCTAGCAAAAATCACCCTTGCTAAATGGCGGTGTACAAGCATAATAATTCAAGGATATTTCATCTTTGGAAAAAACATTAACATTGTAATTGCAGACTTTAGGTCAGAGCCTTAGTTAAATCACTGTATACTCCATTCACTTCTTGTTTAGGTTCCGTTCAGGTGTCACAGACATTTGGAATTTCAACTATCCCCATGCATTTTGTTACAGAACACATGATGTTATGCAAAGTATTTACTCACATTAATTCATGATGGTTACAGGGCTCATGAGATATGATTATGCCAGTCATTTAAATTCTGACTGATTAAAATATTTCTGCAAGACCAGTTTTTTTTTAAAAATCTGTTGCTGCGTGTCAGCTGACTGAAACACTTCTACTGTCCGTGGCTAAACCAGACTCAGCTGGTTGTCAGTCAGCCAATAACCTGCACAAGACATAGCCACAGTATCTGTAAGATTCCCATGAGTACATCCTCAAAGAATCGTTGTGGATATTTTGGGATTGACGACACTTTGGAGTTTGTTTAATCTGAAGAAGAGGAGGCTAAGGCTAGACCTTAAAGCTCTCTACAACTACTTGAAAGGAGGTTGTAGTGAGGTTGAGTGTTGGTCTCTTCTTACAAGATACAAAGTATAAGTTGAGAGGAAATGGCATCAATTTACACCAGGGAAAATTTAGGTTAGGCACTAGGAAAAACTTCTACACTGAACGAGTTATCAGAGACTGAAACAGGTTGCCCAGCTAAGTGGTAAAATCACCATCCTTGGATGTATTTAAAAGCCTTCTCGATATGGTGATCAGGGACATGGCTTAGAAGTGGGCCTGGCATAGTTAGAGTTAATGATTAGACTTGGTGATCTTAAAGGTCTTTTCTAACCAGAATAATTCTATGATTCTGCCAGTCACCTGGATTCCTCAATTATGGGTTGGTCCTTGGCATTACCAGTCAGAATCATTACTGTGTGAGAATAGAAAATCACGTGCCTGATCTTCTGTAGGTATCTGTAGACTTAAAAGCAGAACTCTGTATCTTCTTCTGGTGATTCCTGTTGACTAGCAAGTCAACTAGTGAACAGTAATGTGCTACCTCAGGTACATCATTTAGTGGCAAATTGTGACTCCTTTAGGCACAAGAGTGAATACCAGTATTCCCAGTAGTTTCAGAGAAGCAGCCTGTGTCACACCCTACTTACTGGAGCCTTTTTAGCAAAGTTGTGTTCTCAACTTCGACAGAATAGAGTCAAAGTTGATTAACTTTTGACTTCAGTTTCCTTCTCTTAAGATGTAAATAATTTTTATATTGCTCTTATTGGAGTGCTGCACAACTGAAAACATTTCTGCAAGAAATGCATATGATCCCTAGAAGAAGCTATTGTATACACATTTCTATGTATACAGCATTATTTATAAATGCTTTTGCAAGTGGGTAACTTGCTTTGGGCTTTTTCTGAATAGAAATTTCTATATAAATGCAAATTATTTATTTCTAGTAGTAATATTTGTTTTTCAGGCAAGTTTATTTTCCCTTTGTTTCCTGCCTCTGAACACCCAACAGAATCCACTTCACCTGTATTTTATTCAAAGTTTGTTTCACTTATGCCCACAATCTTCTTGTTCTATAGAAGAAATTGCTTTCAATTACACATATATCACAGCACTTAAACATTAGTCTCACTTTCCTGTGGTTAATAATTCACCTTATATTCTAACATCCATCAACATAAAATCAGCATAACAACTTTTATGAATCCCTTTATCATCAACACATTCCAAATGCTTATACAATTCACACTACAGATTCACATAGGAACTGGCTTAATAGCCCTTAAAGTTGCTATAATGTTCACATCCTTTCAATCATAGAATTATTGTTCATGTTTTCAGACAAGACCCTTTTTAGTCATTTTAGGTTATTATCTCATATTTCTTTACACCACTCAAGCTGGATCTGCATCTCAATAAAGCTGGTGCAAACTAGTGTGAAACCACTGTAGTTTATAGAGTTACTCCACACTTGCACCAGCAAAATTGAGTCAAAATTACCTGGGCATTGGCAACATTCGGTGGTAGGAGAAGAGGGAAGGTAGAAGAGGGAAAGGATTCTCGGTAGGATTTCTGTAGCTTTTCCCCAAGCCTCTGTTTTAAATTTTAAAAAACATTTCTTTTTCTCAGTGAGAACATCTTATTGATATTTTTTAGCCATAGGATGTCAAATAGAGGGGGAATTGTCATTTTGTACCTAGGGATTCTCACTCTTCATGTTTCCTCTCCCTCTCTGAACACAGTTCAGTGGTTCTAAGGGCTGGTTTCCCCATCAGCTACACATGCACACCTCCTATTGAAGTCAATGGGAGTCGCATGCACATCTGTCAGGATAATCAAGTCCCAAGTTTAGTATCACCATTAATTTAAGACTTAATTTTATCATTTCCATAGGCCATCTGGGCTTTTTCTCTGTGGAAGTTTTCACAGTGACTCTGTCTTACTATATTTGCTTCTACTTCTGTCCCACTTCAGAAAATTTTCTCTTTCAAGGGAACTGATTTTCCAAATCTCACCTCTTCCTTCTCCCCAAACAAAACTTTATTTTCTCAGACTATACAAAAGCCCAAGAAAGAGCCAAAAGTGACGTGTGACAGAGGGGCTGCTAAGACTTTTATTTGTCAGTCGTTGCTGGGTATGATTCTGCTGTATTTTTAATTAATGGCAATTGTTAATTCATTAATTCATGCTGCATTAACACCTCCAAGCTCTATTATGAACCCCCATTGTGCTTATTAATGTACACCCACATAATAAGCTGTTAACTTCACATTCTGAAGAAATGTATGAATACAAAATGCAATCACAACTGTGACCATATTAATGGCCTGATTCTTCATTCTTTTGCACTGTGTACATGCCAGAACAGCTCAATGGGAGTGAAGAGAGGCCAATGCATCAATATGCCGGATTTATAAGTATGGTGGATATTAGAGAATGTATTATCACAGAATAAATGAGATTTCAACTTCACATATACAACGGTGATACAATTGCTCAGAAGATATGTACCTTAAATATAACAATATACATGCTGCCTGATTATCTCTTCAGAAGACAAATCAATCTACAGTAAAATTATTCACTGGAGCAGGATTGAGTTCTGAAGTCCTAATAGCAAATAATTACAAATATATGAGAGTCAAGCTGCAGCAACTTTACATATTTCCATGCTTTTTGTTGATCAGATGCTCTTTATGAATCCTTAAATATTTGTACAAATTTATTCAATTCATTAAGATAACCCTGAAAAAGTGAAAATATGTCATCAATATTCTTTGTTTAATATATTATTAGGTGTTTGGGAATCTGATTTATGTCCCAGCCCCAAATTCATATTTGTTCTCGTCCTTTACTGATTAGGAGAATGGTGTCCAAACCATTTTTTTTCCCCTTAGAGGAGACAAAGACAAGAAAGAGAAGAGGTTGTGCCAAGAACAGTTTAAATTCCAGAAAGTCACACATATGAGAGACACTGCAGGTCCCCTAGAATGACATTTCATGATTTGCCATGGGAAATTGTCTTAGTCAGTGGTATTGGATAGCAGTAAAATTCTTCCTATGTGGGGATGAAGGTGGTAGTTTAAATCAAAACAATAAAAAGATAGTTTAGTGTCCAGTTCTTTGATTGGACACTAGAGGGATGGCTGTTTGAAATGAACATTAAACACTGCTTTGATGCTTTGTTAAGCTCCCTTACACTCTTCATATATTTAACCTGTACAAAGACATGGCCCTTTTTACCTGGATACCCAAACCTCACTGCCTAGAACTAGCATCTTACTGCTATTTATGCCCTTGAAGAACCAGACCTCTGGAATTCAGATTCCTCTGAGAATCATTGCCTTTCAGAAAACTTTGATGGTTACCATATGAATGTGTATAAAGTGCCCAAGTACTGTGGTAATAGGAGCTCTAAGAATAACCTAAATATGTGTCAAATGTGCAATATGCGCAGATAATGTTTAGGATCAAAAGGCTGCATCTTCCAACAGAAGAGATTTTTGTAGATGGTTCACTTCCAAAGCTTTGCTCAAAATTATGTGTTTCCTTAAGAAACAAAAGAGTCTAATCATCCTGATTGTAATTTATTCAGTTGGTGGTTGAAACACACCCTTTTTTGTCTGCACTGCAGGGAAATTTAGGCTGGGACACACAATGTAAAACTTACAGATGGAGAGGCTTTCTTATCTTTGGTCAGGAATGTTTGGCATTGGTAATTTTGATTCTTTTAAATTTGTATTCTGATTTGCTTGATGTTGGTGGAAATTTGGGGTAATATCTCTAAAGATCTCTTCTGGCATAATCTTTAAAATCTCATATTCTCATACCCAGCTAGCATTTTACTTCTGTGGTTTGAACTGGTTGAAGAATGCCACCACCATCTCTTTGTTTAATACCTGACTCTAATATTTGGGAAAAACATGCAGCTCAGACATGAGGTTTTTCACAGCAATGTGATATAGTAGCCATTGGCTCACTGAGAGGTTCTGTTGTCTTGCAGCAGCTGGAAGGTTTTGCATCCTGTAGTCTATTCTTCCACCTCTCAAAACCTAGTGTGAGCAAAACACGTGGGATGTACAGCATCACGCTACAGGCCAGGAACATTCCTCAGGGTGCCACTGACACCCCCTGACACTCCCATCTTTTCTGTCAGGTGAGTCTGTGAGATTTCTAGCCCCAGATGGGAGCTGGGAAGTGTGCTGAGCACTCACCGAATCCTACAGAAACCACAACCAACTTCAGCCATCCCCTCTTAAGGGCTGTGGGGTTTTTTCCCCCTGTTCTTTCTCCCTTTTAGCTACGGTAGTAAGTGCATTAAAGAAGTACATTTAGGTCACTTCAGACCAGAACATTAAAACAAATGCTGATAGTTCAAGGTTAATAGATGCATAAAACAAAAGTAATTCCATGTCAAAGCTGAGATGACAGGTGATTTGACTTGAGACTGCCTTGCAATCACTCTTTTACATGTGCTCTGTACTGAGCCTGGCGGAAGGTGTTATGTTTCTGACATTTACTTGTCAGAAAGGTATGACAATAGAAATTGTTTCTATCTCTGCTGGTCCCAGATGTTAACCTTCTAGCTTTATTTTGTAATTGGGGTTCCACGGAGCTTTAACATTTTCTATTGATTCAATAGAAGCGATAACATTTCCAATCATAAGAAGGCATTATAGAAATATCAGGCAATTCACATATCAAAATGTTTGATAGCTGGGCTCACCACATTAATTTCTGTCACCTTTGCTAGGAACCCTTTATCTTTTTTTAATACTGAAGGACACCTGAGAGTAGTTTCTGTCACTTTTATTGTTCAATAAAGTAGACAAAAGTTTCAATTAACAACCAAGGAGCCTCTAGGAAATTGTGAATGAGAGTATATTTTACTCATTTTACTGTATTTCTTTTTTCTAATGTGCCAGCTGTGACTTCTAAGTCATGCTTCACAGGGGAGAGGGGTTAAAAAAAAAAAAGTTGATATAAACTTATACAGTTTGAGGGCCATATATTTAAAACAACTTTGTTTTAGCTGTGGGAGTCAGGTATTGCAAATATTTTTAAAATTCAACTCTGCCTCTGGATGCTAATATCCTAAAGACTGATATCATCCCAAAGGTTCAATTCAGATCCAAGGAAAAGAAAGAATGAATGTAATACGTGATATAATAGGTTAGGAATGAGATGTAAGCCTGGCATCCTCTGTAAAGTGATGCCTTACACCAGCATCCTATTTAAAATCTTGGATGCCTGGTCTACATTTAGACATTTTGTGGCTGCTAAACAACAGCCAGCACTGCAGTCTCCTTTAGTAAGTTCACAGAGGTAGGTGTCATGACCAGACTGTCATTTTAATGTCAGAAACTCTTCTGTAGAATCCCGTCACATTCTGATGGACAAACATTAGTCCAGTCCAGTCATTCCGCCCATCAGAGAGATATAATTGCAATATCCCTTTTGGTGACTTGTTCCTGGGAAATATCCCACTGTTGTGTCTTTCTGGCTGAACAGTCAGTAAAGCTTGGTATCATGCTATTCTCTTGCAGCTCTAAAGTCCTCCTGACTTCACAACTTCCCCTTGATACCTCCTCTTCCAAGGTGCCACAGCCAGTGTCACAGCCCTGACGAGAATGGAGTAACCAAGACAACAGTTTTCACACAGTTTTAGGACTGCATCTGTTACCACTTATTTCAAAGGGCACACTGGAAAGAAAGACCAGTAAAGAAAGAACTGATGATTTCTACCTTGGAATCTCTGTTTATTTGCATTATTTTAAAGCCTGCATGTATATTTTTTGACCTACATTGCAGACTAAATAATTTTTTATACATTTCCTTGAAGGTTATAAAACACCTCAATAACACTCGTCGTTCCCTCTTTTCTCTCCCCTTCATCCTCAGCTTGTGAAAGAAGATAATTTATATAAAATTTCAATCCGTCTAAAAGCTACCAATGTATAAAACAGGATAATCATTCTGCAAAGCAATAAATACTAGCACATTTCACTAGACATCAGTGTCATGGAAACATTTGTTAAATTTCAGAAAGAAACATTCCTTACAACTGTATAAATCTCCTGTCACAATGATTACATAGGATAAGTTGAGAGCAGCATCCCATCCTGGTTGCTTTATTTTCTCTCCATTCTTTTAGCAGGACATGGAATTGCTGTGTAAGAGAAGTCTTGCCCTATGTTGAGAAGGTAAATGACCTTTATTTCCACCATTCTTTCCCCCTTTTTAAAAAGAGGTTCAATCTACCTATGAGTAAAGGGAGTTGCAAAATCAGCTGATTACCGGATACCAAGAAACATCTTCTAGCTGCCCTACTCAATACGGACTTTTTAAAAGATTTTGATTGATGGAAATTTCTTCTTCCCCATCAGACACAGTGTGAAGCACCCTGAAATGATACTTTCTCTCTCACAGACTAGAAGTGATGGGCAAACGCTTTGTGTTTAAAGCACAGATGGGTACCTGTCACAGCTCTATATCAAGGACTGCATCATAAATATTAAGTCGCAAATGCTAGGGTAAGTTTTGGGCAGTTTTGGTGTTTGACAGAAGTATTCTAGATGATATGGAGATTTGGGAAATCTTGCACTAAGTTGAAAGAATAAATGAGTTCAAACTGTTAATGAAGATTTTCTCATGATGTAACTTTAAGTGTGATTTCAGGTTTTAAATACATAGATTTTATTTTACTGCTTTATTCCATGAAATGGTCAATCTGAAAAAATAGGTATAACATCTTATGGATGAGACTGAAAAGACGAGAAGAAAAATTTCGACTTTTCATTGACATTCCAAATCTTTTTTTCCCTTACCAACAGAAAGTTTTATATGGGAAATCTCATGTTTCACAGTCTTTCAGATGACAGTACATTTCTTTTGTAAAACTGAGGAAAAATAAATTGCTTACTGCCATTATTGTTGCTGTTGAAATTCAACCCTACTTCTTGATAATGAAAATAACCCAAAGGAGAAAAAAATTATGAAGGAGACACTGTTTTTTTCTAATGAGGGCAGAGCTGGACTCTTTTGACTGATGCCCAGTGACATGGCAAGGTTCAAAGGGCATAAACTGAAACATAGAAAGTTCGTTTAGATATGAGGAAGAACTTCTAAGCCTAACTGTGAATATTGCAGTAGTAATGGGGTATCATGCAAGATATGAGGCCAGGACTTTTGAAAAAAAATGTTGAACTTCTGCAGCCTCTCTTCAACTGTTTTTATACAACACTATATGTGTGTATATATATATATGTATCTATATATATCAGGTTGACTTGGACTTTGAATCTTAAAAAGGTAGCAATCTGCACAATGTAATTTGAAATGCCTTCAGGGGAAGAAAGGATGGCTCTTCAGTGATTGGACCTTTTGTGTTCCATAAATATGTCCAAAACCTGAATCATTTAAAAGTCACCATCAGTGGATAAAAGGTTTGGTTTATATTTCACATTTTGTTTCTTTTGACTTTTAGGTGTTGTGACGTTCAGAAATATCCCAAGGTTACTTATTACTCTGTGTTTCAACCTGAAAATTCAGGTTTGGTGCAGCCTGGGTTACTAAAACTGACATAATAAAATTACTTCTATAAATGAGGTAATGAAACTATAGCCAGAAAAAAAAACAACCCACGTTTCGAACTTCTGACAGGAAAAAAAAACAAAACAACACAACAAAAAATCAATAGAAAGTATTTTTGTAAAATACCTATTTTTATCAAAATATTTTAGGGTATTTTTAAAGGAATTTTTCAACAACAAAAAACTGTATTTCTCCTGAAAAAAAGTATTTTTATTAGAAAAAAAGTTTAGTTATTCACTGTTTCCTCAGGAAAAGACCCAAATTTTTAAATAAAACTTACAGATAAAATGTGTAGAATGCTCTTTTACCTGTATTTTTTTCTTGCAAAAGATAATTCTCCCACCTAGGATACAGTGCTTGATGCCAAATCAAAGCTCAAAAAGAACAAAGACAAGAAACAGCATGTCATATACATAAAATACACAATACATAATGAATTTGGATGCAAGGCTCTTCCAGTGAATGTCCATGTCCTCTGTGAACTTCTGTTATGTTAAAAATGAAATGTAGTTTCAATATTTGTCTGCCAGAGTTGCAGGACTTTCACTGATCCATTTATCGAAATCGCAGCAAAGGGCTATCTAGCAGATTCCCAACAAAGGTCTTGCACTGATAAAAACTCAAAATTAGTTACTTTATTGAGAACAGAATCGAGATTATCACTGATTCTACAATGGTGCTGCTAATTAAAGTTCATATTGCTAGCAGAAATTTTAATGATACAACAACCTGCAGGTAAGAGTCACCAGAGAGTGAAAGGTTCACTGCTTAACCAGACAGATGTCCCTGCCCGGCATCAAGGAGGAGAATGCAAAACATCGACTGGTTCATCAGGTATTGAGGTTCTTCTCTCCCAATTTAACAATAATTTTCTCCATCTTTTTATCCTCTAAAGCTATGAGATTTCTCCCCCTTCCAGGTGATGTGATGTGTAGTATGATTTGGGTGGACAGATGAATGCTATAGTCACCCAGGTTTAGCATGATCTCTAAAATCTTCATTAAAATATGCAGGGGTGCATACACAATATGCCTACACATATTGGAGATTAATATAGTTTACTTGTAGAATATTATAATTATTTTGAGGATTGCTTGAAATTATGATGAGTCACAATTTGTTTTGTCTTATGAGTGAAATTATTAACATGAGTAGCCAGTTTTACTGAAGCCATAGGCCCACACTGTGGACTTTTACCTGAATATTGAAGAGATGAGGATGAAGAAAGGTCTGGAAACCAATTCTAATTGAGAAAGATAAGATCAAAAGAAACTGGATCCTCAAGGTAAAGAAAAGAATGCCCATCTGGAGAGAGAGAAAGGATCCAATGAGGAACAAGAAGACACCAGACCCAAATATTTTTATTGGATCTGACCATCATGTGAGGGGAGGTGAATATGGTTTATAAAATACAATTGTCTGGGGATTTGTTTGTTCAGGGTCCATCTCGGAGGGTCCAGCTCATCTGAAATAAACTGACTCTGTGGTAGAACCTAGGGTCAGAACTGTTCTTTAGAGTTGGGGGCAAGGACTGGATCCAGCTGCACCTAGATGCCTCTCTGTGAGGAAGTTTAGAAAGCAAGGGAGTCCAGTCAGAACCTCGTGACTTGGCAGGAGGGGCTTTGCAGACTCTTGCATAACACAGACCCCCCCCATCCTTAGCCACATCTCATGCTGACTGAGTGAATCTCCACTCCCCTGGATTGCACTAGACATAGCAAGGCCTGTCTTAGCCAGTTTTTGAGCACAGAGGCCTGTCCTTATTATACAAACTCCATAACTTCAAGTTGTAATATCTTTCTGAAAGAGAGTTATATGGGTGATCTGTTAACAAGGATAAACTTTAAATAAAGAAGTGCAAAACTTTGGTGAAAAATCTACAAAAGATGAGAAACTCTGGAAGTTACTGCATCGCTCCCATGCCTCAGACACTTTAGATTATCCCTGTCAAGGAAAAGAGAATAACACTAAATTAAGTGAGTGAGTCTGAGGGTATTTTTACTTTTGTTTCTTCACGATATTTCTAAAGAAGTTGCATTTCTTGGCCTCACTGGTGTGCTTTGGGACTCAGTGCACAGATAACTCTTAGCACTTCCAAGTCTTTCTCCTAGGGTCAGAGTTACCTTTTTCTGTTACAGACAGTCAGTGCTGCACAGGAGGAAGCAATTTCTCAGATAACCTGTGCAGATCCCATGGAGATCTGTGACTATCAGGACCAAGACCTTGAATTTGATTTTGTATTCTTTGGAGAGCCAGTCCAGAGAGTAGAGCATTGGGGTCATACGCTTTCAGTTGGCAGAGGATGTTTTCTTGGTCAGGGGATTTTATTGAACTCAGTACTAAACTTTTGAGAGAAATAGCTTTCCAAATGTCCTCTGCTATTGTCAATAACTAGTTGATGTTCTTTTGTGGCACTGACTCCAAAACATTACAAGTTGACATGACGGGAAAAGCAGTACTGGAAATATTTAGATAGGAGGTGAATTGTGTAATCAAAAAAGACTGTATAGAGGGAGGTAAAGGAGTTTGTATTGTGGGAAAATTAGCAGAACTACAAATGTCTCTGGGTTGAGATAAGAACGAATATGACCTCCTGTGTATATGTAGGACTGATTTTAAGCATACGGAAGTTGCATTAAAATTAGTAGAACTCTTAAATTAGCAAGTTGACATACTGTGCAGAATTAAAGCCTAAGTGGTGTAAATAAAATTTTTTCTTTACATTGGAATAGTTATTATTGTTCCAATACAAGCAAGGAAATGTCAGAATTGCCTGCTCTTGATTATGCAATCACATCCACCTACAAACCATTGCCATTTTTACCTCTAGTAGAAAAGCGGTAAGTAATTAAGGATGATATAACTTGTGCCTACATATGAAAAGATTTAATTATCTCCCTCTCTCCCTTTTCAAGACTAGTATTCTTTCATTGTTTCCCATCTTTGATGCTTGGTCCTAGCTTAGCCATACCTCCAGTCTAACAGCCAAGCTTGTCTTCCACAAAGCTCTCTTCTCCTACCTTTAGTCTCAAGGTTTCTTCCCTCCTGCAGTTTTTCTGGGTTCCTTGTATGAAATATTAACAGCTTCCTGAATGACACATTCAAAGTGACATAGCAAAGAGAAATCAGAACCAAACAGAATAAGCCATTGATATTTGGCAAACAAATTAGCAAACAGAAGTAGGCTGAGGTGATGTGGAAATGCTCAGCAGCGTTACTAATTGGCTGTGATATCATTCTCCCCTCTTGCAATAAGCTGTGATCCTGTCTACTGAGTTTGTAGAGTCACAAAGATTTGGGTTGGAAAGGACCTTAAAGATCATCTAGTTCCAACTAGACAGGGACATCTCCCACCAGGCCCGGTTGCTCAAAGACCCGTCTAACCTGGCCTTGAATACTTCCGTGAAGAGAGCTGCCACAGCTTCTCTGGGCAACCATCCTCACAGTGAAGAATTTCTTCCTAATATCTGTTCTAAATATCCTCTCTTTCACTTTGAAATTGTTATGACTTCTTGTCCTATCACTAAACTCATGATACAAGCCCCTTTCCACCTTTTCTGTAGGGCACTTTCAAGCACTGAAAGGCTGCTGTAAGGTCTCCCTGGAGCCTTCTCTTCTTTGGGCTGAAAACCCCAACTCTCTCAACCTGTCCTCACAGGACATCTTTGTGCTTGAGCAGGTCCATGTCTTTCTTACCCTGGGTGCCCCAGAGCTGAGCACAAGACTCTGTGTGCAGTCTCACTAGACTAGAGTAAGAAGGATGAGAATCAATTCGCTCAACCTATTATCCACACTTCTTTTGGTGAAGCCCAGAACACAGTTGGCTTTCTGGACTGCAGGCGCACCTTGCGACATCATGTTCAGCTTTGCATTAACCAAGAACCTGATGTCCATTTCCACAGGTCTGCTCTAAATCCACTCATCTCCCAGTCTGTGTTTGTGCTTGGGATTGCTGCAGACAGGTTGCAGGACCTTGCACTTAACCTTGTTGAACTTCATGAGGTTGACATGGGCCCATTTGTCAAGCCTCTCCAGGTCACTTTGGATGGCATCCCTTCCTTCCAGCATGTTGACCACACCAAACGGCTTGGCAAACTGTCTTTGGCAAACTTGCTGAGGGTGCACTCAATCCCACTGTCCATGTCACAGACAAAGATGTTAAACAACACCTGTCCCAATACTGACCCCTAAGGAACACCACGCATCACTGGTCTCCACATGAATATTAAGCTGTTGACCACAACACTCTGAGTGTGACCATCCAGCCAATTCCTCATCCACCAAATGGTCCATCCATCAAAGCTATGTCTCTCCAATTTAGAGACAAGGATGTTATGTAAGACACTTTGCACAAGGCCAGGTAGACGACATAAGTTGCTCTTCCCTTATCCATCAACGCTGTAACCTCATCATAGAAGGTAACCAAATTTGTCACATGCATATAAGCACCTACATATAGTGATTACAGGAAATGGTCTGTGTTCAGATATTTCTGTAATTCAAACATATAATAGTCTACTTCAGGCACAATGACAAACAGGAAAAGGTATGATTAGGGTTGCCAAGAAAACTAGCCTGCAAGAGCAAATACTGATAGAGGATTTTGACACAAGCCTGTATTACCTTACAACATATTATCAATTCTTATGGTTCCAAGGTCAATGTCTCTTTCTCAAATAACATTTCGGACCTGTAATTGTTCATCTACATGCCAGCAATTATGGGTGAATTGATCAGCCAGTAATTAATGCTATGCTATTACACTTTTTAATTTGTAGATTATGCAGCTGCAAGCGTTCACACATTTTTAATTTGTATATTATACAGCCACAAATGTTTACAATGCCCTTTTTAATCTCCTTACACTACCAATGCCATTATTCACTATAGATTAATGATACACCGAATGCTGAGGTTTATTTCATTTACCACTCTTACCAAGAGAGCTGTTAACATTACTGTGCTCTATTACTTAATGTCTTACTGCAGCTGCTAGTGAGCATTGGTTACCCTTTAAAATATTACCAGTCGGTTATTTTCTTTCTTTCTCCTTTATTTTTTTATTCCTCCAATGCTCTCGCTACTGCCAATATGACTCAGTGGTAATATTACACTTTATTTCCAAATTTATTTCAAGAGTTTTATTCCAAGGTGTTTCAATCTTTTGTTCCAAACAATGGTACTTCTCCTGCCCTTGCATTCCCTCCTTCCATTCCCCAGACCTTACTTACACTTTTCCTCTGCATGACTTTACTATCATTCTCAGTATTGTGTTCTAAACTGGGCAGCTAGCCCATAGCCTTACTTTAGGGAAACATCCCTGTTCAGGACAACATTTTAGCGTGTGTTTAACTTAAAGCATATGCTCCAACCTTTATAGAACCTCTTGCTTACATTGTTTGCTTGAATAGGAATCCATGAGAGTAATCTTTCCTGCCTCAGCCTTAATCCAGAGTCTACCAAAAGCAACACGAGCCTTGTCTCTCTCTATTAGATGAAGAAAATTTAAGAAAATGGTCTAATTTGTGGATAATATGGCAATGCTGTTGCTTCTTCTTGTAGTATGATTTGTGATATACAAATTAAAATCTTAAAATCTTAAACCTGTTGTGGGTTAACCCTGGCCAGCAGCCAGGTGCCCACACAGCCGTCGGTGGCCAGGTGCCCACACAGCTGCTCTCTCACTCCCCCTTCTCTGCTAGACAGGAGGAGAAAATAAATCAAAGGGCTCAAGGTTTGAGATAAGGACAGGGAGATTTCTCGCATTTACCATCCCAGGCAAAACACACTCGATTTTGGGGAAATTAATTAGATTTATTAAAAGAAGGTATCAGAGAATAACTGTGAGAAATAAGAAAGGCAAACAGATCTTAAAAGCAAGACGCATTCGCTCCATCCCTCCCTTCCTCCTAGGCTTAACATCAATTCCAGTTTCTCCACCTCCTCCCCCTGAGCGGCGCAGGGGGACAAGGAATGGGCGTTGCGGTCAGTTCATTCGACGTTGGTTCCACCGCTTCTTCACTCCAGAGGAGGACTCTTCACTCTTCCCCAGGGCCATTGTGGGGTCCCTCTCATGGGAGACAAGATTCACATTCTCTTCTCTGATGTGAGTCGTCCCACTAAGGGCGATTCATCACAAACTGCCCAACGTG
>NW_009707832.1:0-219 GCF_000703405.1 Apaloderma vittatum | reverse complement strand
GGACCGGCAGAAACTCTGAGGAGCCGTAACAGCTATTAAAAAAAAATATTAAATTATATAAGAGATAAATTCCTCCTGAAATACTGTCGGCGGAGGACGGGGATCACACTCCTTCCTGCAGCTTTTGTTTCCTTCTCTCAGCTTCCCTTGTCATTCTAGAAAAGTTGCTAATTTTTAATTGAACACGAACTGGGAAGCCGCAGCTCTCCCTGCAGACCC
>NW_009707831.1:0-2061 GCF_000703405.1 Apaloderma vittatum | reverse complement strand
CCATCCAGCCAGTTTTTAACCCAGCGAGGAGCACACATTTCTGAGCCATGAGCCACCAGCTTCTGCAGCAGAATGCTGTGGGAGACTGTGTCGAAGTCTTGACTGAAGTCCAGGTAGTCAACGTCCACAGCCTTCCCCTCACTCACTAGGTGGGTCACCTGGTCATAGAAGGAGATGAGGTTGGTCAAGCAGGACCTGCCCCTCATGAACCCACATTGGCCAGGCCTGATCCCCTGGTTGTCCTGCTCGTGCCGTCTGAGGGCACTCAAGATGGACGGCTCCATCATCTTCCCCGGCACTGAGGTCGGACTGACAGACCTGTAGTTCCCCAAATCCTCCTTCCAGCCCTTGGGTGTCACCTTGGCAAGCCTCCAGTCATCTGGGACCTCCCCTGTTCACCAGGACTGCTGGTAGATGATGGAGAGGACCTTGGCAACCTCCTCCGCCAGCTCCCTCAGCACTCTTGGGTGGATCCTCTCTGACCCCATGGACTTAGGAGTGTCCAGGTGGTGCAGCAGGATGTTAACTGCTCCCTCCTGGGTTATGGGGAGTACATTCTGCCTTCTGTCCCCATCTTCCAGCTCCAGGGGCTGAACACCCTGAGGATAACTGGTGTCACTATTAATGACTGAGGCAAAGGCGGCATTAAATACCTCAGCCTTTTCCTCATCTTTGGTGACAATGTTCCCCCCTGTATCTAGCGAAGGATGGAGATTCTCCTTGGCTTTCTTTTTGCTGTTAATGTATCTGTAAAAACATTTTTATCATCTCTTCTGACAGTGGCCAGATTGAGTTATAGCTGCGCTTTTACCTTTCTGATATTTTCTCTGCATGACCTCATTAGGTCCCTGTACTCTACTTGAGTTGCCTGCCCCTTCTCCCTGAGGTGGTAAACTCCCCTTTTTAACCTGAGTTCCAGCCAAACCTCCCTGTCCAGCCCAGCCGGTCATATCCCTCAGCTGTTCATCTTCTGATGCATGGGGACAATCTGCTCCTGCACCTCTAAGACTTCCTTCATGAGGAGTTTCCAGCCTTTCTGGACCCCTTTGTCCTTCAGGACCATCTCCCAAGGGATTCTCTGATCCAGTGTCCTCAGAAGACCAAAGTCTGCCCTGGGGAAGTCCATAGTAGCAGTTTTGGTGACCCCTCTCCTTACTTCACCAAGAATCAAAAACTCTAGATCATTTCATGGTCACTAAGACCAAGTTGGCCTCCAACCACAACATCACCATCAGTTCTTCGCTGTGAACAGTGAGGCACCTCCCCTGGTGAGTTCACTTACCATTTACGCCAGGAAGTTCTCTTCCACACACTCTGGGAACCTCCTGACTGTTTCCTCCCTGCTGTGCTGTATTTCCAGCAGATGTCCGGTAAGTTGAAGTTGCTCACTGGTGATTTTCAAACTCCTGCCAGATGCTTGTAGAACGCTTCATTGGCCTCTTCCTCCTGACTGGGCGGTCTATAGCAAACTCCCAGTAGGATATCTGACTTGACCTTTCCCGTGATCTTTACCCATAAGCACCCAACCTCCCATTACAGTTGTTGAGCTCTACACAATCAGAATATTCCCTAACATACAGAGCCACCTCTCCTTCCCTGCCTAACCCCTCTGAAGAGCTGTCGTGGTCGTTTGGCTTGACTTATTTGAAGCAGTGTTACTAATCCACTTGGTTATAAATTAAGGGAGTGCTTCGTGTCTGCAAGAACAAACTCTGCCGTCTAACAGGCTCTTTGGATGGAAGCTTTTAAATTTTAACTCTGGCAGCTTTGCACTTTCACCCTTTCCCATAGGCCACAGGGACCTTGGGGACTGACCCTTGTTTTCCTGTGTCAGTGAGGAAGTCTGTCCACTTCTAAGCAGGATTTCAGTTTTCCAGGATCAAGCCTGGTCTGGAGCCACAAGAGCCAGAAGAACCCCCTAGATAAGGGGACAGAGTGTACCCTCAGCAAGTTTGCTGGTGATACAGAACTGGGAGGTGTGACACACCAGAGGGCTGGGCTGCCCTCCGGAGTGACCTGGACAGGCTGGTGAGCTGGGCAGAGAGGAACCTAAGGAGGTTC
>NW_009707830.1:16019-19690 GCF_000703405.1 Apaloderma vittatum | reverse complement strand
GGCCGCGCTGGAGCTGGATTCGCTCTGGCTCCCCTACCCCCTTCGGTGGACGCTTACGCAGATGCCTACAAATTGCGACCCTGCCTCCCCAGCTCCTCCTTCCCAGACCCGCCGGGTCCGTCTCCCTCTTTCCAGCTTGTTTGTGTGAAGAAGGGGGCTACACAGATGTATTCAATCCGCCAGCCTTTGTCATTTCTCTAATTGCCGTGTGGAAGAAAGGGAAGGAGGAAGAACGCTCCTCTCGGCTTGGTTGTCCCACAGTAAAAATCCCAGCTGAGCAGCTTAAAATAGATGGTCAGCTGGTTGTGAGGGCCGGAACTAGCCCGGAGAGCCTGGCATCTGTCTCCAGGAATGCTGCCTGGTCGTCAGGCCGGCTGAATTAGGACTAGCAGTGGTCTGTGTTTGTGCCGGGGAGAGGCTGTGCTGAGCATGGGAGGCTGCCCCAAATGTCAGCCAGGCCGCCTTGCTTTGCTTCTCTCCCATCTCTCTGGGAATCGATAATTCACCGGTCAGGGATGTCGCAGGTCTAAAATCCGTGGAGGTGGTGATGCTGTGGAGGTGCTGCTGCCTGCACCCTGCCCTAGCAGTGCTTCCGCCTCCTGGCCCGGGCATCTCGGACTGTGAGGCTACTTTTAAGGGTGCATCTAATAACTGATCCAGCTTAAAAAGAGGAAAAAAAAAAAAGGAAAAGATCACACCTATGATATCAGCACAATGACCAAGTCTATATTTTACCTTCTCTGCCTTTCCTCCACATGCTGCCGCCTCCCTCCCTTGGAGGCTGGGGCGGGATTCGATGCCAGTGCTGCTTTTCCTCAGATGCAGCACAAAACAGATTTTTCTAGTGGCTGAATTTAATCACTTAGATGCAGAACACTGATAGACTGAATCAATTTAATTCCTGTTGCTCATGACTGGGAGGGAAGACGGGAGGAGGAAGGTCATAACAATTTAGCAAGCGACAACTTGGCTTAAAAATGTAACCAATAGGTCAGATTTGGGGTTTGTTTTGGGTTTTTTAAGCCTGCCCAGACAAAGGAATATGGCAACCTTAGGAAGTGGGAAACACAAACAGTGTGTTGGTGTGAGCATGAGGTCTGAAACGCTGTAGGGTCACCTCCCGTCAGGAACTGGAGTTGATGCTACGCCCTCCGCTTTTTGAGGGAGCTGCTGGAAGAGGTGTCTCGTCACTGGGCTGCAGATGGCACGTGGCGCCCGAGCGTTTCGGTGTCGTGTGTGTTTGTCTGAGAGTGTCTGTGCCGAGGCAGTGAGCGCTGAGCTGCGGGGTTCTCTGATGGTGCCAGATCTCTTTGGGAGACTTCAGTTACCTGCTGTGGCACAGTCTTGCTTAAAGAATAGAAGGATTTAATTGGAATTGAAGCAGTCTGTGAGTCTTCTTTCAAAATAAGGCCCTGCTTTTCCTAGTATCTGTTGCAATTACAGTGCACCCCTTTCACACGAAGCCCAAAGCTGAGGGTTTGTTGGCAGCGCTCTCGCAGAGACTTTTCCAAGAGTGGTGGCTCTGTGGAGCATGGGCTGTCTGTGATATGTCTGTGATATGGCCTTTCCTGTGCTTGCTGCCTTTGGACGTGATTGCAATTTTGGTGATCCCAGGAGATGAAATTCCTGTGAAGAAGAGATCCCCAGGATCCACCCAGGTAAGCTGTTGGATTGATCCTTTACAAGCATCCAGTCCTCCCAAGAGAAACCTTAGGTGCATCAGCCTGAGTGCCAGCCCCGGGTGGCATTTTGATTTCTCATGCTGCTCTTGCCCAGGTGGGTGCTGCAAACTGTCACTTCTTTGGTGGGGGTGAATAACTTGGCAGTGATGCTGCACCGTCTTTTGTGGGGAAAGGGCCTCCCTCCCAGGTCCCCTGAGGTGCCACCCAGCTGGACCAGGCGAAGCGGCAGAGCCCTCCGTCCAACTTTGCGATCGCCGGGGGGCTGGCGTCAGGAGCAGCTGTTGTTCTTTAGCGAGACACGGTAGTAGTGAAGTAATAAAAGCAAACTTGGCCAGCTTGACAGCAAACTTGGTAGCCTGCCACAGCCATCGGCCCATATGTACAATGGTAAATAAAAGCTGTAGCTGAATTTCAAGTTTTATATAATATTCGTTAAAACATGGAACGGAGGAGGGAATCCCTCTTAGGAGTAGTTCTACAAAAAAAACCCTAAATCTGAACCTTTCTTGTTAAGTAGGTGGGCGGCAGAGCAGCGACGCTGTTAGAGGAGGGAGCTCTCCCGTGGTGGCTGCAGCTGCTGCGGGGGGCTTTGGGCCCCCCCGGATCCGGACCAGAGCTGCCCCCCCCAGGGGCTGCCCCATGCCGGGGCGCTTGCTGCCTGGGGTCCAGTGGGATGCTCACAGCTGAGGGGAGCTGCACAAGGACCAGCATTAGCTACCGACGGTAAAGCAAACTCCATCTCCAGACAGCGCAGAGGTGTCTGCCAGCCTGGCCAGCCCTGGTGCTGGCGCCTGGCGCTGCGTGCGCAGCTGAGCAAGGACATGAACCGGCAATGACAGCGGGAGCAGAAGGGGAGGAAGTTTGACTGCGCTAAGTGATGGCCAACTTAAAAATAGACCCGACTATTTATAGCGTTGGCAGCACGCTGCTGCCCCCCCGGCGAGTGGTACAGCCTGTCTGCAACTGCACTCGTGTATGTGCACACACAGACTCGTGGGCAAAGGCCAGGCAGAGAGGATGATGCGTGTGCTCAAACACCCTCCTTTGCTGCGGGGAAGGCTCCCCTCAGGACAGCGTCACACCGGGGGTGTCACTCAGTTGTACCTCTCAGACGTGAGCTCTGCCTTGTCCAGGGACCTCACCAATGCTGCTTCACATCACATCGTATCGTGTGGGTACCGGCACGACCCTCCTGGGCCCCTGGCAGCACCCGTGTGCGTGGGACGTGCTGCAGGACACGGCACGGTGGGTCGCAGCACTACCTCCCTCGCAGCTCGAGTGCCTTTTTCCTTTTCTCTGCCTGCGTTGTGAAATGCCCAGCTAACGTGTGGGTGGCCTCGTGCTTCCTCGCTGCCGGCTAGGAGGGAGGTGTGATGTAAACACCCCTTAAATCACCACAGGGCGATGGCGGGCGAGTCTGCCTGTTCACAGGCGGAGGCGACACCAAGAGACCTCCCTTCGTTTGGTCGGAATTCAGCAGCCTTAGAGAGCAGGGAGAGCGGGAACAGGGGTGATGTGCTACGCAGGGAGGCCACGCGAATCCTGTCCCTGCAGCTGCATTTCTCTCAACGGGGCAGAGCCGTGTCTCTCCCTGAGCTCCAGTTGTTTCCTCATGGCCCCCAGCTCCTCTGCCCTGGGCACCGCAGGTGGGTTGTGTTCTTAATCCACACCTTCCTTCCTTTTGTTCCTTCACAGGTATGTTTCTGTTGTCATCGATGTTTTCTGAGCTGACTTTTGGGTTTGTTTTTTTGTGGGCTTTTTTTTCCTTGAATGCAAGTGGAAAAGGGAGGTGTTTCTGACCTGGCTGGGCAGAGCGAAGGTGGCGGCTGCGCGGAGAGAGGCCCTTCAGATGGCTCGTGCTGGAGGGTGAAGCTGGAAACCCACAGCTCAGTATCAGGAGAGTTTGCTTTGGCTTCAGAGTACCGTATTGACTCGCATGTTTTTCTGCCGGTTTTCGTCTCCTGCCGTCAGTCCTGGTGGTGCGGGGAC
>NW_009707830.1:6990-16005 GCF_000703405.1 Apaloderma vittatum | reverse complement strand
GTGGGGGGCCCGCAGCGCCCCCCGGCCGCTCTTGCCAGCACTGAGGAGTGTTCTGTTCATTATCTGGGTGTTTATAATCAGTTTAATTCTAGAATGTATCAAGCAGGTGTGACGCTTTACGTTTTTATTTGTACGGTCGCTTGCCTATTCAGTTCTGACCTGTAACTGATAATTCTGCAACAGAAAAAAATAGTCAGCAGAATAGTATAAGCTTTTGGTGGGTGACACATCTAATCATTAGTGCTAGCGCTCATGAGAATGAAAGTGATTTTTAGGAGTGATTCAAACATAGTTTTTGTGTTGCAAAGCGGGCGGGATGGGTGATGGTGTGCAGAGAGGGCGGGGGAAGCGGCGTTCCTGCCGTCCCACCGGGTGAGCTCCTGGCGGGCCGAGGGGGCTCTGGTGTCTCTGGAGCAGGGCAGCCACAGAACACAGGTTGGACTGCAAAGCCGTAACACTCTTGCCTGTCCAGCAAATGTTGACTCTTTGCCTAAACATATTTTCGTTTAATGGACCCTTTACCTAAATTAGACATGAAGTTTCAGTAACGTTTTGTGAGGGAGCCTCTTGCGCTTGAAATGAAACCAACTGGTTTTATTCCAAAGAGCGTATTGAGGGGAGATTAATGTCCTTCCATACACAATTCATATAAGGGCATTTGTGGGTGGTTTTTGGTGTTTCATTTTGTTTTTAATGGAAGAATGATTGTATATTGATGTTTCAAGTTTGGACTGCCAGTTTAGGTTTGAAAGTTGGGGCTGCTGTTCGCTCACTAGTATGCGCTTAAAGGTAGTATTTCTGCTTTAGTTTTCAGTCTCTTGAGCTTTTGCCATTTTTTTTTTATCACAACTTTACGCGTTATTTAAATACTTTTTTATTTAATCAGTTATTCTTTTAAGTGGGCTTAATTGTGTAAAGATTATCATGCACAAGAGACATCTATAATTAGAAAGGGGGGATTGGTGCTATTAGACAGTGTTTTAGTGAGGAAAATTACAGTGTTCATAAACTGTTTGGAGAATGGAGGCAGCATATATTAATGTTCAGTAAGTTTTAAGTAGTGCTAACAGAAGATTGACTCTTGCTCACTTGGGTGGGTTCAGGCTGCTCTTCCACAAGCTCAATCCTCTGCTCTCTCCCTCCTCTTCTTCTGCCTTTCCTGCCGGCACAGAGTTGGAACCATTCCTGCCTCTGCTTTGTTGCGGTGCCGAGGGGCTGACCCGCAGCCCGGGTGCTGCACGCAGCTGGGGCCGCTCAGTTGAATAGCAGGTGTGGTGCAGTGCCGGGTGCTCTGAGCTCTGCTCCTCCTCAGTGAAAAGCTTCCAAAACTCCTGCTTTTGCTGTGTTTTTTAAATCGACTGGACGGTGTGGCCTCCAGTTTGGAGTTCTCTTTTATGGAAATAGTGGACAAAATCAAAATCGCTTTTCCTTGAAAGCAGGAATCACTTCCATGGCAAACGTTAACTGGCAGGTTTGTGTCGGTTGGGCTCTAGAAGCCTGTGAAGAGATTTCATGGAATCATAGAACAATTCAAGTTGGAAAAGACCCTTGGGATCATCGAGTCCAACCATTAACCCTACACTACAAGTTCACCCCTAAACCATATCACCCAACCCCAGATCTAAACGACACCTACAACTTGGCTGCTCGCTGCCTCCTGCTCTCCTGCTCCTGCCTTAGCGCCGGGCGGCAGGCAGGGCTCTGCCGACGTTCAGAGGGACCTGCCCTTAGGAGAGGCCACATGACTTCCAGCTCAAGGATTCGGCAGTGGGATGAACACGAGGTGGTTTGAAGCCTCCTGGGATCTTTCCAGACTGAGTTTGGGGCTGACTCTCTTGGAAAGAAAATGTCACCGCTGGTCTTGCTTTCACCAGCATCCTCCTGTTATCAGTGTGCATGTGTGACAGCACAAGTAAACAAACGAAGCTTTTGAGACCTTCCCTGTGCAGGTAGGTAATTTATCGGGAACAATTGCTCTGCACATCATTTGTGAGCAGGAGAGGATGGTGTGTGCCGGGGCTTGGCAGCCTGCCTGCAGCACGTGTATTGTTAGGATTTCTTCTCCTTCCATCTCCTCCCCATCCCCATTGAAACGACATGACACCGGGGGACCATTGATTTCTGTTCTCCACGTTGTTAATGAAAAATTCCTCGTTGGCTCCTAGTTCTCTAAATCCTTTGAGACAGCTGCAATGGTTTAGATACTTCAGGAGCAAACACACGAGCCTGGGTGATGTATGGCTTTGTGAACTTTTAAGGGACAAAAGGGTAGGCTTTTGTTGGCCATCAAACCGAGAGAGGCTCTTATCCACCTAATTATTACGTTTTCTGTAGCCAGTTTGCTGAACATATTTTGGTAACTCAGCGCACAATTTCCATCTCGGATGGCGTATGAGATTTATCACGTTTCTTAATGCTTAATAATTTTATTTTGAAGTTCAGATCCAGCCAAACAAAAGTCATGAGTCTTGATGATGCTAAATAAATCCTGCTCATGTTTCCTAGAAATTCAGCTGCACTCCTCGTTTTCTTCTCTGCTGCATATCTCTTTGCCAAGTTAAGCCATTAAGGTTGAGAGAAGGGAAGCATTGTCTTAGATCACCTTGTAATGCTTTGTTACCACATTTCATGTTTCTGGACAGCACGGTAGTGGAACGCTCTCCATTTATGAAGTACAGTGTACAGATGGCAGCTCATTAAAACTTTAGTGATAATCACCCTTCCTGTGGAATTACCACTTAGATCTGGTTAGTAGAGGAGGAGGAGTAGTGTCACACAAACGCGCTGCTTCTGGGTGATTTAAAAGCATATGGGATTGAGTGTTTTATGTGTGCCCCCTTGTCAGGAGTCCTCAGAGCAGATTGCTAGAATTGTTGAGCAGTTAAAGTTTAATGGAGGTGCAGGAGCTTTTGCTCTTGATCCCTTTGACAGTTAAACTGTTGTCTTTGAGTGCGTTTAAAAAAAAAAAAAAAGTCTTTTAAATACAGCATTTTTTGCAGAATACATGGAGGCAAGAACAAGTATGTGAGGTGGCTGGTTCAGAGCTTTTTTGGTTGTTTCAAGGTTGGGAAGTGTTCTTTGGGGAGTAATGTGTCGTTGTTAGATGGCCTCAAAGGGAAAAAAGGTACTTGCTTGTTTGTCCTCACTTGTGCAGATGGTCAGAGGAATGGTCCCAAGGGCTCGCTGAGAGCTTGGAAGTGCCTGAGAATTAGAGAAAATATTTGGATTAAAGTCTCAGCATTGTTAAGAGATTTTCTTCGGGACTTTGAGCAAGTCAGTTATTTCTTCTCTGCCTCAGTTTCCCACCTGTAAAATCTGGTTGAAGCATCACCGCCTTTACTGTAGCAAAGTATTGGATGTAGGTGCACTAGAGATTATGAAATAGGTAGGTATGAGCAGGATGGAATGCCACCTATGGCTAGACAGAGTCTTGCAGTGGATTTTGAGACTTGGAGGTAACTGGTGAAGCCCCAATTCCCTGAGATGGGCAGTGATGTCTCCTCCTCCAGGCAGCTGCATTTGGGGCCCATTCCAGATTGTTCCAAGCGGCATCTGGGCTGTACCAGCACATCCCAGCCCAGAGGTGTCTGAAACACTCCTCACACAAATTGCTTTTGTTAAATGTGTTACTGTTTTCTTGTAAAATACTGTTTTAAAATGAATCTCAAGGGCTTGGGGTTTGCAAGCCTGCAATAGGCATTCCGGATTCCCAGGCAATGGCCTCTTTCTGGACAGCCTTTTTCTTTCTGTCACCTGAGCATCCTTTGTGTATTTGCTGAGAAGAGGGCTTTGTCATCTCATGCTAAACTGCTCTGAGGCTGCAGAGGGGATGAGTGATGCTTTCTGTCTTTCCCTGTTCTTTCCTGTCCTCTGCTTTTAGCAAGAGCAGTATCTCCAGAGTTGACTTGTGCTCTGAAGAGAAGGGCTGGCAAGGCTGGGAGCACCTAGCACGCCTTTGCACGGCGCTATCATGTTACAGCACCACTAGCAATTTGGCCCTGCTTGAAGCAAACCAGCAAATTATCCCTTATAATAACGTAAATGATCTGCCCTGCCCGGGCAGTGCAGGTACGTGAAGGGCGTGGGCCTTTTCTCCCCTATTCCAAGGACTCGTGCCGAGGTGTCCCCTGTCCTTGCAGCTCTGCAGAGCTGCCTCCTCACACATTTCCCTGGAGGGCAGCCAGCGGCCGGGCGGGCGGCGCTCAACGCTCCCGCTCTTGGCTGCAGGTTTGCTGGCGTGCGTGGAGTTGAGCCGCCAGCCAAAATTTGGCTACTGTTTCCTCTGAGTCACATCTGTCTAGTCTTCCTAAAACAAACAGAGAAGCTCTCCCGCTTTCGGCGCTGCAGAGCCGGGAGCTGTGTTGGAGTCTGCTCCCCGCTTCGCCCTGGCTGCCACGGTCAGACCTGTGCCTGGTAGCGGCGCTGGCCAAGATCCGGAGTTGTGTCTGCCAGGTAAGCCATGGGTGATTGGAGAAGAAATTTTTGAATGATATCCTGCCTTCAATCACTGTGTTGGGTGGAAAGACCATGATGCAGGGCGGGACACAGCAAGATCTCTCAAATGTGGACCTTTCTACTCATTATAGCTATATTTGAAATTATAATTATCTATTTAGTGAAATGCATTCCTGATTCTGCATCTAGCAGTCGGATTGTGGTTCAGTCTCTGCCTTGTGCTCCACTGTCACTCAGCCAGTTGCTGGAGACTGGATTTAAGTGCCTTTAGGTGCTTTTTGCTTATCTTGTAGCTTGCATTTTGCCTCATTTGTCAGCAGTCAGAGCATCGCTGCAACCTGAGCCTTTTCGCTGACAGCAGTGACGTGACTGAGAGACAGCAGAGGTGACTGGGGCTGTGCACGCTCCCTCTGGCATCACTGCTGTAACGATCCCAGGTTTTGGAGAAGAGCTTTGGCCCTGTTGGACCTCTCCACTGGCCTCTGTAGCACGGGGGGGAGAGCGGTACATAGAGCTCTTGGGTCTGAGCAGTGGAGGTGCTGCCTTTCCTGCCCTGGGATCAGCCTCATTTTGTTGAGTTGAAACTTCAGCACCTCTGCTTTGGGTTTGCCAGCCTCGCTTTCAAAAGGAGGCTTTTTTTTTTTTTGCTCTCTCATCTCCTCTTTAACAGCCACTTGAGCTGTGGATGACACTGAGGACATGCATAGTGGTAACTGTGAGTCTGCAGCAATTTCTGGCCTCGCTAAGGAAGTGTCCCCCTGCGAACGGCAGAACAGTTACGGTCTCGGGGGCTGTGAACCTGCACACAAGTAGTCTGGTCTTTATTCAGGGTTTTTCTTTCCAGCATGTGGTGTTACCGGGGTTGCACGTAGTGGTCTCTAAAGGTTTGATGTCCCAATTTGAGCTGCAGCAGACCCTTGGGGGAGGTTTGCTGGACTGGTCAGCCCTGTGCCTCTGGGCTGTACGTGTGTCATCCTGCCCGACCAGCAGCAGCGCTTGGCTCACGGGAGGATCTCAAACCACAGCCCAGGAGCTGCAGGGTGGTTTGGTTGTGAATAACTCAGGCAAACCAGGTGAAGCTGTATGTAGGACAGTGAGGAATAGAAGAATCCACCCTCCTTGGTAGGCTGTCTTCTTTTAAACAAGGCACATTCGAAAAAAAATGCAATAGAACTTGCATACATTCCTTCCACGTACAAACACACGTGCTTGGGGCTGGCAGATGCGGAGGCTGTGGGTCTGGACGCCCACGTGCGCAGCGAGGGCGGCGCGGTGGCCTGAGCCGAGCTGCTGTCGTGTGCACGCATTGGAAGTACTTAGTTCTGCTTTATTACCACCCTTACCCCGCCCTCCCCTCCAAAAGAAAGAGAAAAAAAGAAAAAAAAGAACATCTGCTAATGCATAGCTTAAAAAAAAGCTGTAAAGGAAAGCCCACTGGCTTCAGCTCGGCTGAACTCAGTGAAAAGTTCACAGAAGGGCATCTGAGCTCCTCTGCGGTCGGGCTTTTGAGAGCGCTCTTGGTCACACCCTGATGTGGGCTTGTGGCACTGCATATTTGGGTTTCTACGCAGTTACAAATCGTATGTAATAATAGCAAATGCATATTAATTTTTAATTGAAATCTGGAACGATTCATGGTGCTGAAATATGGTGTCTCTGTGTACAATTGCTATTTTTGGTGGAAACAAACCCTAAGGCCTTTGCGGTGCTTCTGTGTGTTTATAAACAGTGCTGTCTGCAGAAGAGGAAATGTGGTTTTCAGCATCTTGGTGCCCTCAGTAATTTTTCTCTCTGATTTAACTTAAAACTTCAAAGTCAATTGTTTGGACTACTGATTGCAGCAGTTGTCTGTAGAGTTCCCTTTCGGTCTTCTCATCTTTCAGATGCGTTTAGCTGCCAAGCCCACAGATACCGGGGCGGTGGGAATAATTTCATCACAGACTGCCCCCCTGCTTTTTATATGCTTGCTCCAGCAAAAGTTTTGCTGTGAAATCCTCGCTTTCAAGCTCTTGGTGGGGGATTTTTGGTTTTTACGTGGCTTATTTGTGGATAGCAAGAAACTTTGGTGTAGCTGGAGTGCTTTGGTGCCAGGTGCTGGGCATTGCTTAGGGCTCCCCTTGGGTCTCAGGTACCGAGAGCTGCCTGCTTTAATCACCTTCTGTGTTGGTGACGTCTTTCTTAGTGCTCTTTGCAGGTTCAAAGGCATTTTTACCTCTCCCAGGAGCAGGAAGAGTCCTAGTGGCTGAGCCCTTGGTGCGTGCAATAGAAGGGTCTTCCAAGATAAAAGCAAAGTGGATATAGATGTGGTTTTGAGCCCCGATGAGCAATGGTGGCTGGAGCCAGGCGGGCAGAGAATGGGCTTCTGGCGGGGCTGGGGCAGAGCAGTCCCCATCGAGGGTTCTCACATCGCTTTTCGTTTGTGCCCAGGCAGCCACGGCGAACAGACGCAGGGCACGCTGCCTACACATTTGTGTCTCTACCTTCTAGCTTTCTCCTTGTTTCAGTGATCTCTTCCCTTTGCCTGGAGATGAGAATTCCTCTTAGCTGGTTCTCTAGGAGTTGTTGTCGCTCTCTTCCTGAAAGTCAGTCCAGATACTGCTGGAGACCGATGCCTCTGGAGAACTTGTGGCTGTTCACGGGACACTTCAATCACTGCAGCAGTTGTTGCAGGGAGTTCTTCATTTCTGCTGGGTCACCTGTACAGAACTGGCTCTTATTTTTACCCTGACAAATTTTTTCAGCGCTCACCCCCAGCGCTGGGAGCAGACGTTGATAGCCACAATGCTGCTGTGTTTCCTCATGGAAGCGTTGAGTCTGGGTCCTGCTGCCTTCTTGCTTCTGCTGCAGCGTTGCGGGAGAGGCGGGCTAGCACGTGGATACTGCGTTTTTCATGGTGAAGGTGAAGGTTGCAAGTACCCCGTATGCATGTAGCTGCAGCTGTCATTTATTAGACTATCAAGAGGGTTTGTTTTCCCAAATATCCCTCTGAATTACTCTGTGTAATTAACTCCTGAACCTCTTTAAAATGATAACGGGGTAGGGAGGAGAAGAAGGAACCGTAGTGGAGCTTAGTAAACCGATCGTATTGCACCACTTTTCCCCACTGATCGCAAGGTCGTCTCCAACAGCTGTTCAGGAGTAATTAGCCAACCCAGACTTCATGGCTTGAACAATTGAAAAATTACAAGGGTCAGTGACTCGGTGTCTTAAATTTTAATAAGTACATAAAAACAAAGTGCTGAGTTATTAAAAATTAATCCTGCTAAGCGGTTGTTTAGGCTTTTTGGCGACGGAAAGCCTGAGCATGTCCATTTGTCCACTGAGGCTGGAGAGGGGTGGGTGGTTATCTCTGCAGCCCGCGCTGCTCTCCGGCAACGGTTTAATGGGAGTGTTAAGTTTTGATTATTAATTTAATCAAGGTCATACTTTGTTTATGCTGAAGTGGGATGAACTGTGGCCCTCAGTAATCCTTTCTCTCCTCGCTAGCTCAGCCTTTGTAATTCCCCTAAGCTGCTCATACGAGCAGAGTTGGGATATTCACACAGTCAAGTGGATATTGTGCAAGTGTTGATTATAGTGTGCAGCTCTGTCTCTTCCTAAGTACAGAGATGTTCTATTAACACGGAAGGTAAATCTGTCAGCATTAACATTAGAAGCCTAATTTTTTTCCCCCTGCCTTTGGGGCTTTAGATCCTGGTTATAAAACTTGGTTCGGGGCTTAAAGCGTGGCGAGTGCGCTTTCTTCTCTCTGTGCATTCTTCAGAAAGCGTTCGACCACGGCGTTTATACGAGAACAAATTTGGGAACTTCTGGCTGCTCTGATTTTACAGCTTCGTGCGTGTGTGCTGTTCTATGAAGCCCTGAGAACCTGCACCAAAAGAAGGTGAACCTCTTCTCTCACCCACCTGGCATTGTTTCCAGAGGCAATTAAACAGAAGCGGTATGCAAAATAGGGAGGATAGGTTGAGCCTGGGGGTGGATTTTGGAATGAGACGTTTATTTCCTTAAGTTGTGTGCAAGAATTCATAAAGGAATCCAACAGGAATATTTGCTTTTATTTAAACATAAAAGTATTGGGAAGATGCACGGTATTGGATTGCCCTGGGGATAGCTGGAAAAATCATGAGGTGCATCAGACACACAATCTGAATTTTCAGATAGCTGAGATAGGATATTAGATCTTTTTCCTCCATCCTGAGCCTTTCAGTTAGCCAAGGTCATTGCCGACCAGCTTTCCAGCATGCAGAATGTGTTCTTAAACTTCCCTGAACAACAGCCTCAGTGAAAACTTTGGGGACCTTTTGGCCAGGCTCCCCCTCAGAGGAGGAGAGAGCTGGGGAGAGGGATGTCCTGTGGCCAGAGCTGAGCTCCAGGGTCCTGGGGTGCTCCCTCCTGCTCTGACCTTGAGCTGACAAAGAGCTGAAATCCGCCGCCAGGAATATTAAGATTAAACTGATGCTGATTTTCCTTTTCTGTGATTCACTGGGCCGTATTTTATGGCTGTTACCTGGCAGCCGAGCGGCGGCGATGTGAGCGCGCTGGCAGCCCCATGTGCGGGAC
>NW_009707830.1:6213-6812 GCF_000703405.1 Apaloderma vittatum | reverse complement strand
CCTGCTTTACAGCAATACAGGTGACGAGTTGGGACGAGACATGGGCCCCTCTCCAGACCTCTTTCTCCACACCACAAAGAAACCATGTGGGGTTTTTTTCCCCCAAGCGCTTTATTAAGGACTAGAGAGCGGGAGGATGACTGTGGACCTTTCCCTCGTCTGGCTTACAGCCCTGCGGGGTGATGCTGAGGGGTGACAGCACCCTTTGGAGCTGCTGCCGTGGACCCTCACCTCCTCCCCCAGATTACTGCTCCCCTCAGCCGCCTGCCTCGAACTGTCTCCTCTTGGGTAAGCGGCGAGGTGAAAGAATAGCAAGAGCCTTATTAAGATGTTTTTAGATAACGTTTGCTCAGCCGCGAGCCGGCAAAAGATTTTTCAGAGTCTATTAGGCAGCCAGTGCTATTGAATCGTAAGGTTGATTTGAAAAATTGGCACCTAATGGTTTACAACTGGAATAAATTTCCGGAAATTGGACCGCAGAGAGAAACTTCTTTCTGTGTGTGTGTGTGTGCGTGCACAGCGCGCTGGTGCCCGCGCCCCTGCGAGCCCCCGCTTCAGTCACCGCCCCGGATTTTTCCCTTCTAATTAGGGGATGGGAA
>NW_009707830.1:5865-6147 GCF_000703405.1 Apaloderma vittatum | reverse complement strand
CTGCTCCTGGCTGGAGTCTCTTTCTCCCCTTCCCTCCTCCTGCCGCGTTTTGTAAAGGCTGAAGCCTGAGAATTCCTGAAAAATTAATGGAGCCTCAATAGGTGCTTTGCATCCGCGGCTCCCCCCCCGCTCCCGCACCCACTGAGGGTCCCTGCTGAAAAGTTCGCAGCATAATAGCTGCACAGCAGCTGCTCTTTTGTATGTAAATATGACCTAAAGCGGTGTGGGGAGCCCCGTGGCCCCACCACTCGTCCACCATGGCCCGGCCCGGCCGGCCAGCAT
>NW_009707830.1:0-5819 GCF_000703405.1 Apaloderma vittatum | reverse complement strand
GATGCTCCGCCGAGGGGCTGCAAATGTCACCAGCAGCTGGATCCCCTCGTCCCGCTCTGTGGGTGCTGCAGTCTCCTCCGGCACCAAACCTAATCACCCTGCTGCTAAATAATTGAAAAGAGCCGCCTCAAAGGAGTTGGGAGGGGAAAGGTCTCTGCCTTCAGAAAACACAAAATCCCTCGGTGTGGCGTTTGAAATATTCAGAAGCATCCTAGAGGGCTCTGAACTTGTAAGTGTCAGCCCTTTTTCCATTATAGAGAAGCCCTGTGTGGTTTTCATTGCTGTTATTATTACGCTATTTCCAGTTAGCCGGCGCTTGTTTTCCAGCCCGGCTTTAAAATGAGAGGTGCTGGCAAGGCTGAGTTTAGAAGGTGGACCCAACTGTGTGAGCGTTCTGCCTCCGAACCGCGCCTCTGCCACCAGGACTCGCTTCTCTGTCCAGGCTTGGTGCTTGGTTGAGAGTGCTTAAGTTAAATCCTTCTCTTTTCTTCTCCTTCAAAACGTAAAAAGTTACCGGTTTACTATAATAATTACTTGTTTCATCCCCAAACCCCTCCAGAACAACGAAAGCCTGAGCGTGAGCGCTAAAGCCACGTTTGTCGTGTGCTCTGGGGCCATGGTCCTGCACCTCCGGGGCTTCCCAGCCCTTGACCTTCTGGATTAATGTGAAGGTCAGAAGCCTCACTTTTTTCCTGTAAGTAGGTTGGGGCTGGTTTTATTCCCTCTGTTAATATAACACCCCCCCAAAGGAAAAAACCAAAATAAAGTGAGAAGTCTTCTCAATTTGGCAGTGTGTAAAGGCTTTTTAAAGCTAAACAAGAAAACCAATTATTTTTCTAACTGCTTTACTCCTTCAAATCTTTCACTGTAATGGAGATTTAGAATCCATCACTGTTTAGCTATTATTTCTGTGTAAACAGAGTCATGCCCTATTGCACCAAGCAAACAGTCAATTTTTTCCATTATACTTAGCTGCAAATAACAAGGGTACAGAATAGATGACCCGTTCTGGAGCATATTTTTCCCCGCGTGGCGCTCTGCGTGCCCGTGGCCCCGGAGGAGGAGGTGAGGCAGGGTGAAGGCATTGCCCAGGCCGTGCGTGACCGTGCTCCTCCTCGCTCTGCCCAGCTTGTGCCCAGTGGGAGGGCCAGGGTGGTCCCCACGGGGTACGTCCTCCGCAGCCCACGCGGGGTCTGGCGGGAGCAGCCGGCAGGTTCTGATCCTTTGGAGCCTGTCTGTGAGCACCAACTTGGGGGGGTTCCAGGGAGCAGTAATTGCACCCAGCTTCCTCCCTGAGCTTGAAGACAGCTTGTGACGGCGAGCTGGAGGTCCCCAGGGAGCCGTCACCGTGGCATCGTGTCTTCTGCTGTTGTCCCCATCGGGTGGGATCTGCCGTAACCTGTTGACGGGTGGTCCAGGGTCAGGTCAGGGTGTGGGAGGTGCGGGCGTCCCTTGGGAGGGTTTCCCCGGCTGGCTGGGGAGCGCTTGGGACCAAGGGAGTTGTTTTTCATTCTCAGGGTAGTTGGTTACGTCTGGCTTTTATTTAAATGCAGGAGGCTCTTGCAGGCGAAGCGTGTGTTGTGTGAAAGCGGAGCGCGCAAATATGTAGCCAGCAGCTGTTTTTTAAAATTAAACAGACACTTGAGGTTAAAAATCCACAAGTTCAATGTTCACTTCCTTCTGTGCTATTAAGTTTGGATTACATCCAGAAACTTGATAATTTTATTTTATGTCGTTGGGCCTGTTTGTTGACGTTTTGCATTTCGTTCGCATTTCGCTGTTTGGTTTTACTTTATGGCTCAGGCTTTGCTACTGGGGAGCAGCGTTCGCGTTGCAAGCTGTCGGAGTGGGGGGGAGTCCGAATCCAAAAAATTTGTTTTATGAGTGTTTTTTTTTTCCAATGCATTTCAATGAAAGCAGTATCTGGCAGCTCTGCGGGGCCGGGCAGGAGCTGTCGGCGCTGCAGCACGCACCGAGCTGCCCGCAGGTACCGGTGACTCTGGTGACGCGAGGCTGCCGAGCATCCTTGTTGCAGGGGAGGACCCAGCTGTCTCAAAGAACCTGCGAGAAATGACAGTGAAGACTGAAGAGTAAAGTGTGATAAATTAATGGAATAAAACACCGTAAGGGACTCATTAAAAAAATAGCTTTAGGAGAAGCTGTGAGGAGAATCCGAATATGAAGGGAGACTGGCTCTACCCAAATGCCTGGGTATTTCTGGGAAAGAAAGGATAAGACTCAACTTGATCTCCCATCATTAAGAGAAATAAATTCTAATTGGGAAGTTGCAGCAATGGACTTTTAAGTTGATTGAGGAAAAAGGGGTGAAGCTGGAGGAGTTGTTTAGTCTGGCAAAAGGCAGTGAGGTGCTGCTTCTCCCTGGGTGTATCACGGGTTAAACATCCTGCAGAGAATTATTTGATGGAGCAGCAGAGTCAACAAGAGAACCAAAGGAAGTAAGATTAATAGATTTAGCCTGGAGGTTGAAATTAAGTTTCAAAGTATCAGTAAGTGAAAGGAATATCATCTCCTGTTGCTAAAGACAGTGAAGGACTGCAGGATACAGGATGTCCCTTCCAGTACTGAGTCCTCATGACTTTTGCACTTACGTTTCATTCCTCTGTTACAGTGTTTGACTTGCATGACCAAGAAAGGACTTTTTTTTTTCTTTTTCCCTCTTTTTCCCCCTGCCCTCCTTTCTTTTAAAAATACTTTTTGTATAGCCTGTTCCCACTTGAGGCTTTTATTTGAGAAACAAATACTTCTGGTTAGCTTCTGTATGGAAAAAGTCCAGCTTTAAACCATTGCCATGAGCAAAATTCGTTGTCGGCAAAAAAACCCAAAACCCAAACATTTCCCTGAGATGGGGCACTTTTGTCTGTTGGGCCAGTGGGAACTCCTTTATTTAAAGGAAAATAGTATTTGTATATACATCTATTAGATGTGTGTATGCATGCACGCACACATAGACGTTCCGCACGAGCCTTGCTGGGCGCGCGTGGGGCCGTGGCTGCGCGTGGGGAGGGTGCAAAGCCCAGCTGGCTGCAGGGAACTGGGAAAGTCCCTGTGTTTGGAAGCAGGAAACTACGGCTTTGGTAAGGGTGGTTTGCAGTTCGGGAAGGGGAGGAACACCTCTGAGTCCATAGGCTGCCTCGAGCACGCAAAGGGCATTGCTGGCCCCGTGCCGGTGCCGGCAGGGTTTGGGTGGGGAAGCTGCAGAACCAGCCGAGCTCTCGGGGGCCAAGCGGTTCAGGGAAGCCGGTTTGTTAGCTTTTTGGTGATGTGAGCTGCTGGTGTTCTTTGCTTGTTTGTTTCTTCAACAAGCTCAAGGGAGCACAGATCAAACTGGAATCTCATGGGTAGTTGTGTCCTCCTCATGCAGATCTGTTTTCTTATTTTTTTCCCTCCCTTTGGGCACGGAAGGAGCTGGCTCTCGTTTCCCTTTCACGGCATAAGCAGCCGCTGCCTCTGCTGACAGCATCTTGTACCAGGGAGGGGGGAAGAACAGAAGCAGCCCGTACTTCATCTGCCAGATGTTGTTTTGTGCTCTCTGATCTTGAACAGAGCCAGGAGCTCCCGGGGAAGGGACCAGCACAGACCCGTGCCCATGCAGCGCTGGGGGCTCTGCTCCAGGGCGGCCCCATGGAGGCATCCGAGCGGTGGTCCCCAGGGAGAGGAGGTGGTCCTGCAGGCTGGACACTTGTCCAAGGAGTGATGGGGAGTAAGGGAAGGCTGAGGAGAATCTCCTCTGGTTTGTGAACTGCAGACCTGTCAAACACTCAGCACCGGACCGCTTCGTTCTGCTGCTTTTCTCCTTCTTCCTCCTCTTCGGTTTTTTTGGTTGTGGTGTTTTTTGTTGTTGTTGTTTTTCTAATTCCAGAACAACACACATTTGGTTTTGTTCTTGCTTTTGTTTTTCCAAAGCTGCGAACACACTTTAGACAAGCATAATGAAACATTTTTTTTTAAAAAGGAATGGAAATAACCTCGTATAAAGTGGTAGAAAAAGACCCACTACTGTCAGCATCGTCAGCTGCGCTTGTGACAAGGCACACGCTATTTCAGTGTGTCAAAGACACTTAAATTTGCTTCATCTGAGGACTCCCATGTGGAGGCAACACTGCAAGCCCTGCGATGCCTCCACCTCTGGCATCGCACAGCGAGGCGGCGATGGTCTGCATCTCGGGTTGTGGGTTTGGTTTGTTTCCTTCCAGGGTTCTTCTGGTTATGGTTTTGTGGCTGTTTCAAATTTGCCGAACTTTTAATGCGTCGTCTGAAACAAACTTATGTGAAAAGGTGGAATAATTAAAGTGCCAAAGCCCACAGAAACCTCCCGTCTCACTTTCGACAGATTTTTTTCCCCGTGGTGACTGGAAGAATTGGGCTGCACAGGTTGCTTTGTCTTGCTTTGATTGCCGGGGCAGCAGCAGCTCACCTGGTAGCAACGCTGGCTGTGGCCAAGCTTGTTTGTTAGGGCATGTTTACAGGGTGGATTCTGGGCCCTTGTTGAAAGGAGAATCATTTCCTGAACTGCCTAGAGGAGCAACTGTCTTTTATCAGGGTTATTGTCTGATAGTATTAATGAACCAAAAAACAACCTGTCAGAAGAATCCTCAGCAAGGTGTCTATATATTTTTATTAAAAAAAGGAAGCAAAATTATTTCTTCCCTTTTTTATTAAACAATAGTGTAGGTTGAGACCGTTCTGGTGAGTCTTTAATTGGCACAAAAGGGCAGTTTAGCTTCATCTTAGGGAAGAGTTGTCAAGCAAGCTGGAATTGTTTGCCACTCAGAAACATATAGAGCTATTTACTGTGATTTGCATCTTCTTTTCAGCCATTACATAGTCCAGCAAGTTACTTCACTGGCATGAAAAGAGCATCTAATGAGGACCCTTCTCCATCTCTGATGCTATCCCTGCAAGAAACAGAGTTCCTAACAGAAACGTAATTTCTGGGCTGGAGGTGGCAGATGTCATTCCCTGTGTGTTGTCTGTGTTTGGGTGCCAGGTTTTGGCAGGCAGCTGCTCTGTGGAGCAAGGACCTCATGAGCCAGGCTGTAACATGGAAGCTCTTTTAAAAATTCTGTTTATTTAAGAGGGAAGAACACCAATAAGAAGCCTTGTGCTGCAGCAATAGGTGGTTTCTCCTGCAGGAATGGACTAGGCTCTCAGAGGGGCAGAAGGAAGCCGTGAAATGGCCTGTCCTGTCCTGTCCTCCTCCCCAAAGAGAAGAGCATGCGCTGGGAAGCTCCATGGGTGGAACAGCGCTGTCATGGGTGATGGTACAAATAGCACCCTGGGCTCGTGGGTGATTGCACAAGCCTTGCTCAGCCTGAAGTGTTCAGCGTGCATCAGAAACCTCAGCAGTCTTCTCCGCCAAGTTGTTACGTTAACCTTTTGTTCTGGTCCCTTCTGTTGCACTGGTGATTTAGTAAAAGCCCAAGAAGAGAGAGCAGAGCTATTCCTCCTCACAGGTCGGGACCGGCGTTGCCTCCGTTGCGTAGGAGAGAAAGCCGTGGATGCTGGAGAGGCGAGGTGGAGGATGCTGGAGAGGCAAGGTGGAGGATGCTGGAGAGGCAAGGCGGAAGATGCTGGAGAGGCGAGGCAGCGCGTGCCGCTCACTGAGTCGAGCAGGGACACGGCACATCTGTGGAGGAGAGCCCTGGGGAAGTGAAGAGGGGCTGTGGTTCAAGTGGCCACTCCATGGCATTCTGCTTCCCTCCGCGTTCAGTGTGCACGCTGGTGCTTTTCAGAATAATTGCCCAGACTTCTCCATTTTCCCGGGGATTTCTTTCCCGTTTTGGCCAGTGGCAGGCGGG
>NW_009707829.1:3084-7054 GCF_000703405.1 Apaloderma vittatum | reverse complement strand
GGGGGGAGGCGCCCGTTGATCAGCGCGGAGCGGAGCGGCCGCTCGTTACCTGCCCGTTAATCAGCGCGGAGCAGCCGCTCCTTAGGTGCCCGTTAATCAGCCTCTCCAACCGCCTTAGAGGAGGCTGTAGCGAGGTGGGGATGTGTCTGTTGGACCAAGTGACGAGATAGGGAAGAGCCTCAGGTTGTGCCAAGGGAGGGTGAGGCTGGATATTAGAATGGATTTCTTCACTGAAAGGGTTATGGGGTGTTGGAAAGGGGTGCCCAGGGCAGGGGGGGAACCCCCGTCCCTGAAGGTATTCAAGATTCGCGCAGATGCTCAGGGATGTGGTTCAGTCAAGGACGTGTCAGTGTCAGGTTAAAATGATCTCAAAGGTCTTTTCCAATCCAGGTGGTTCTGTGAGAGGCACCGAATGAACTTATATCACAGTTTCTTGCACACATGTACAAAAAAAACCCCAAACCAACAATGCAGCTGCTCTCTTGAGCTGCAACAATAGGCTGGAGCTGCTCCAGTAGCAAGAACCGGAGACAAATACTAATATTTCAGTACTGAGAGATGACAGTTGATGACAGAAGGGCGGAAAACGGCTGTGCCTGCCAAGGTGCAGCCCCTGGGTGGTCATGGGGAGAGGGCTGGAAGTTACCCCCAGCGCCTTCGTGACGCTGCCCAACAACACAGAGCTCCAACAGTTCTCCATCTTTAAAATGCCTGACTAAACATTCCCACTTTAACATCTTTTTCTTCGAGAAACATTCCTCCAGATCTTTCTTTTTTCCATACCTCTCAGCAAAAGCCTCCAAGGAGCAGAAGATTCATCCTCTCCTCAGAAAGCATTCCAGGGGAAAGCTACCAGGTGTTTCCACCCCACGGCCACAGCTGAACTTTGGCACCTGTTGCAGTCGAGAGGGCTCTGGAATAATGAGATGCACCTGAAAAATGCAAACACACACTCCCCAAAGGTCACCCCTGCTGAAATGAAACTTGACTAAATGCCTCTTCCGGAAGGCAAGCAGCCTGCGCTCCAGCTGATTCACAGCGCAGAAATCTTGTCCTATGTGTAAAATTAAAAGCGATACAGCCAGAGCCACGTACAGACGTTTGGCTCGACAGAAGAAGTGCGAGTTTGAGATGAAGATTGTCCCAAAATGTCAACATTTTATTAGTCTCATGGTAAAGCACAACAGGAACCTCAGAGCAAAGGCGCTGGAGCAGCGCTGGATATTCAGTTTCAGCCATGGAGGAGTAAGTGGAGTCTGGTTCTGTCCTAGTGCCCCAGAACTACTGGTTAAATCGCCCCAGCGGGAGATGGACGATAACCATCATCACCACAGGCACTCGTGGAACCCGAACCAGCTTGATCGGGGAAGAAAAAGACAAAATATAAATGTTTTTTTTCCTCATTTAAAGTCAAGCCTCTGACCACAGCCACTCTGCCTTCACGTTCTCTGAAATTTCTCTAATTGGTCTGGGGCAGCGATGAGAAAACCCAACCTCATCCCTCCCGGAGGTCCCAACAACATGTTCCCCTCTTCTCACCCGCACAGCGCTGGCTCCCGCGACGCCACTTGTCTTGTTTTTATTGTTTACATTTTTAAGTCAATTTATCATGGCCCATCAAGTGGGTAATGGCTGCCCTGAGCACACAAGCCCCTTTCACGTCTCCCTCAGACAGCTCCACAAAGGAAACATTCATTCAGGCCCGGACCGTGAATAACCCCTCATTGAAAATCGCTGCTCGCTAAACAAGCCAAGGAAGGAGACAATGAGCCCTTTCAGCGCGCTCCGGCCGAGGTGGGCACAAAGGAAACGCCATGAGACACATTTACAGGGTAGGATAAACCCCTCTTCTCCCCCTGCCCAAATGAAATCCAAACGATAATTCGAGTATTAGAATTCAGGAGGCCCCGGCTGCGGGTTCCACTCGGCCATCTGCTCTTTGCCTCTGGGACAGAACACGCTGGCCGGGCACACTCGTAACCTGAAGGGCTCCACGGGAGCCCAAGGCGGCAGAAAAGCGTCAGCGCTGGCTCACGTCACGTTCCACAGCTCGCCCAGCGCCGCCACAAGCGACCGGTGACAAGTGCACTCGCACACGTACTGCAGGACCCACCTTCCCGGCTGCAGGACACGAGCTCCTGCATTTCACCAACTTAAGACTAAAGCTGAGCCTATTACAAACGGATTATTTTTTATTTTTGGGAAGCTTTCCTTCTCACCAGCAGTAACCCCATGGCTGCGCATGCTTCTTCCACAGGATGGTGAAGTTCAAGTCAGACCAAAAGAAGATCCATAACTCGGGATTCACCCGTGTGCTGGATGCAGACGCTTCAAATCAACCTTTGTCCTCTTCCCACGAGCGCTGCCTCAACACAGGTGACCAGGTTTAGAGTGAAATTACTCGAATTCCAGAAGTTAAGGGGCGCACACATGCAGAAAAGGCTTTATTAGGAATGTTTAAGGTACAGTGGTGCGTACTCTTGGCTCACACTGTATTTAAACAGAATGTAGGACCCAGGTAGGCCAGAACACAGGCTTTTTGGCTACCAAATTCAAGTAGCTACGTGTTCTCTGCAGGTTTAGCCCTGGCTTGCTGGACTGCGAGACTCTGCCGCTGTGAGTTAAGCCAGACCCACTTGCAGAGGGTGTTCTGACGTGTTACCAGCGAGGCTCTGCACATCAACCCCAGTTCCCAAGGTACCACAGAGCAGGTCTGCAGCCCCCTGCTCGTCTCCTCACGCGCTGGGGGCGTACTGCATGGCGAGCCGGTCAAAGTCATTCTCCTTCAGATCAGGGAAAAAAAAAAAAAATATTAAAAAATCTTGAACTTTACTGAAAATTTAATAAAACACGCGGCTTGTGTTACCCAACGCCTCTCACAAGGGCTAGAAAATCTGCTGCTAAGTGATGCGGTGGAGCAAGAACGTGGACCTGCCCCCTCAGAACTGCAGTGAAGAATCCACTCACCCCATCAGACACTGGTATGAGGCAGGAGACAGCGAATTTTATGTCGGAAAGTAATTAGTACCTTTGCCTGATACTCCTTTATGAACGGGTGATTTTTATGTGCATCCTTCAACTGCGACAAGTAGCGATTCGTCACCTGATGGGGAGAGACAGATAAATTTAAATGTGGAGATAACATGAGGAGAAATCAAGAGCTTAAATCATCCCACTTCGATGTATTTGTTTACAGGCAGAAAAGACTCAGTTTTCCCAGTGTCCTGAACATCAGCAGCCCCAGTTAATACCAGCAAGACCTGTCCATACATGGACTTCAAGTAGTGGGTTGAAGAAATAAATCAGTGAGAACTGAACTCAGAACTCAAGAGATTTCTTTTCCCACCCAGGCCTTCCTCTCAGGTATATACCACTGGCCTCAACATCTGTATTTCCACAAAGACTTCACTGAATAGCGAAGATGTGAACCCTTTTACCTTTTTTACACCAATCCTGATGAGAACCTACAAAGAGCGTCACCACGTGCACTAGGAACACCCCCCCTGCCCTCAGCGGGTTCGACTGTTCCGAGCGCGATAAAAGCGGCCTCACCTCCGGAGCTTTGCCCAAGTGCTGCGACAGGACGACAAAGTTGATCAGGGTCTCGGGGTGGCCACTGTCCTGAAAACAAGAACAACCAGCACATCCGTCTGCCTCGCCTCTGCCACATGACAGCGAGCACAGCGCTGCAGGAACGAGTTCTGCCAACCCCATCGCTCGCTTTACCAGATAAAGCAAAACAGAAGGAAAGGTGGGTGTTAACAGCGACCACCCTGAGCGATGTGGATCCATATATTGGTATTTGCACAGAGTTCAGCAGTGCAAGTCCTTGCTGTTTTACTCTGTGCCCCGCTGAGAGCAAATCTGCGTGGCCAAAGCAGAAAGTACCTTGTCCAGCGCCTCCTGCAGCACTCCCTCCGCGTCGTCCCACTTGCCCTGAGCCATGTAGCAGGCGGCCTGGCCGTTCAGC
>NW_009707829.1:0-3057 GCF_000703405.1 Apaloderma vittatum | reverse complement strand
AGCACTTGTCTGCCATCTCTTGGAAGATGTAATAGGCGTCTTGTAACTTCTCACCGCCCTGCGAAGGGAGGAGACAAACACCCCGGGTTGCCGTGGTTGAAGGACGAGGCACAAAGTTCATTTCTAGGGTTTAAAGCACAAGGTATGAAACGCGTAAGAACTAACACGAGCGGCTGCCGGCACGGCAGATCACTGTCAGATGAAAGAAATGCAAAAATATTAAATATTACAAATATTAAGAATCACTTAAATGATCGAAACATCCAGGCTTCCATTAAAAAAAAAAAAAAAAACAACAAAAAACCCAAACAAAAAACCCCAAAACACCTCAAAAAAACCACTTCAGATGTCTGATGTGATAAAAGACTACGAAATCAGGGGTTTAGAATTAAACACATGTAGGGACACCCGGCTTTTCAGAACGTGAGCTTCAGAAGGGTTCTAGGTGCAGCGGCTTCCACCAGTTAGAGGTGGGATCCCTTGTGGAAACCAAGACCTTAAGGAAAATCTATAAGATTTCACAACAAAACCAAGTGAACGCTAAAAAAAGAAGTCCCAATGCTGTAACAGGTTATTGGCTGCATAACCTTGGACTTCACTGGATTTTGGAAGATTACTGATTTTCAACTGCTGATTATCTGGACAGACAAATGTATGTTTTGCCTGATTCACAAACATGCTTAAAGACAGTCTGCTCTAAGTAGAGAATTACTTAAAGACAGTCTGTTCTAAGCAGAGAATTAAATCTTTTTCTTGGGGTTTAATGGCAAGGCCTGGATGCTAGCAATACTGCAGCTTTCCATTTTATGTTCTAACATTCTGTGAATTATTTAAGCGTGGTTCAGCTCTTCTCTGTGTGAGCCGAAGGCCAAGGAGCACAGATGAAAGCCTGACACTCAAAAAAGCCTGTATTTTCTGTGTACTCGAAGAAAGAGGGATGAAACCCCCAGACGTGGAGCCGTGTTTCTCAGATGGTGTAGGCTGGGATCCCAGTTTAAGCCACTCACCACAGCCAGGTTCACCCAGGCAGTTGCCAGCTGGGTGAGAGTCGCGTCCTCGTCTTGCTCCTGCATTTTCTTTAGTTCCTTTCTGCCGAAGCAAAAGTGGGAATCACACAACAGAAAGACAAGGCAACCTCTTCAAAACAGAAACAAAAGGTCGTAGCTTCGTCTCTGAGCTCTTGCATCACTACAGCACAAGGGCCACAGCGAGCGGGTGCGGTGGCACAAACACCTCTGGATGTTTTACTGAGACACCCTGTGAACAACCCCCCCCTTTTTTTTTTTAACTTCCCTGCAGGAAGTCAGAAACCCAGGCCCAGAGATTCAGCCCACGTTGTGCTGAAGGCGAGATTCCACCTAGAGGTCCATCTCTTCCTTTAGCTCTATCCAACTCAATTATCTCTTTCCTTTTGCAACTCAAAAACGTTCCGTGGCGCGCCCAGACCCGCACCCACATTGTTCTGCCGGTGTCAAAACGCTGCACGTGGTGGGGGATGAAAATTCCCTGACTGAGGTCCACCCTGCAAGAGCACCACGAAGGGACACAGATTTACTCACCGAGCCAGATCGAGCCTGTCAAGCTTCAGAAGGATCTGTATCATCATGGCCAGGCTGCAAGGAACAAGAGGAAAGGGATTTTCAGGACTGCGAGCGTGACTGCTCTCTGGGAGAGCTGCTGCTGCCGGCGCCCAGGGACAAGGCTCGGGGCTTGGAAGACTCAAGGAGCAGGATCCAGAAGAGGGAAGCTCGGCGCTGGCTCCCTCGCTGACCTGCTCTAACGCTCATCTCGGCGATTCCACACGCACAGGAATCGAGAAACAAGGTTCTTACGTTTCACAGGGGAGCGACAGGCTTGGTGCTGCAGGACGAGCACCAAATCGCTTCCTCCTTAGAAAATCCCTTCCTGCTTTCAAGGCCAACCTCAAAAGCAGCTTCTCGATGGTTTCAAGGCTTTTTTTCAGGGGGGTTCACACCTACCATTCCAAGCTCTCCCCTTGATGCAGGGTACGCAGAGCAGCGTCGGGATTTTTGTCGTGGAAATAGATGGAAGCAGCCATCAGCAAAAAAGTTGTGTTGGTGATATCGACGCTTTTTGCCATTTTCTTGTCCAAATCGGCAACAATTGCGTCCCTGCGAAGAGCAAGGGTAAGAACTTAACATTCTGTGGTTCTGTAACATGGGAACGTTCCGTTACTGAGCAAAAGACCCTGCTCACACACAATTCTGCCTTTTAGAGGTTCGCTGCGAAGCCACAGAAAATCTCAATAAAGGCCACACATCTACAAGAAACTCTCCCCGTGGAAACATATTCTCTGACAGACAGGGCTTGAGCTCCAGCTTATTATCAGACTTACCTTTGACTCTCATTTGAAAGATATTCCGCAAACATCCTCACTGCCTGGAGCTCAGGACTAGCGTTGGCTTTAATTTCATCCAGGACGACACCGTATTTTCTCTGATGAAGTCAACAAAGAGAAATCTGTAACTCGCTAATTTTTCAGAACACGGGAAACAATCGCTCGCTTCCTAAATCCTCAGTCACAACAAGAATAAAAAAACAACAGAGGATGGCAAATTTCTCCTTTAAGCCGTACTTTACAAACACGGCCAAATTTCATGAGCCCCAAGAGGGCTCTTTGTCCCCATGCTTTCTGGAAGATGATAAAGTCCCTCTTAAAGAGGTTTCACAGGTCATCCTGACCCTGCACCCCCCACTCTGCACTCACAGTCGCGCTGCTGTCAGGGCAGGCACAGTGGTGAAGGAGGAATTATCACGAAACTGCGTAAATGCTGCGTCCACAGGACTCAGGTTCACCCCCCTCCTCGGCTCCAGCCTCTTGGTTGGGTTATTCCACCGCGAACGCGACACTTTTGGCCTCACCTGGGCGATGTAGGATCGGAATAGGAAAACGTCCCTCTCCACTTCCTTCTCGGGGTTAGATGGCTGGAGGGGGACAAGAAACAAGAACTTCTCTCAGGAACCCAGCGCGAGACTTCCCCGGAGAAACAGAACCTCACGGGCAGACAGAAAGACACAGGCAGGCACGGGCAGACA
>NW_009707828.1:1243-1461 GCF_000703405.1 Apaloderma vittatum | reverse complement strand
CATCCTCATCCCCTTTGTCTTCTCTTCTGCCACCTGTGTTCGCCCAAACCCCCCGTCCCAAAATCCTCTTACCCGCAGCTCCCTTGATCCGCTCTGCCTCGTTAGGAATAACGAGGTCATTACTGGGGGATTAATGAGCTGGCGCTCGGCAGTGCTTTGAAGGCGCCAGGTTCCCACCGGGGCTGGGGGGCCCCTGCACGTCCCCGGGGGCCGACTAG
>NW_009707828.1:0-1077 GCF_000703405.1 Apaloderma vittatum | reverse complement strand
GGGTCCCCGGTGTCTCATTTTCCCCGGGTAGGAGGCCACTGCCTCGTGGTGACAGGGCGGCGAGGAGGGACAGGCACGTCCATGCCAAGGATGGGGAACAGTGGGAATGTGGCAGCAGCTGTGTCGCTGGTTCCTTTCTTTTTTTTATTTTTTTTAAAAGTGGGAGAACAAACAGGAGCGGTTGTACATTGGCCCTGGGCTGTGACTGTCACCCAGGGACACTAGCCAGGGGCTGTGACTGAGTGACATTTTTTGCCTTCCCCAGGGCCAGAACAGGGTAAAAGAGGAGATGGGGAGGTGGGCGCGGAGTGGGAAAGGACCCTGGAGCACCCCAGGGCTGAGTAGAAACGCAGTGCCCTCACTGAGGGGGTCCCCATCCTCCTTTCTGTGAGCGATGGGGGGGTCCTTGCACCCTCTTCCCCAGCACCTGCCACCAGGTGTCCCCAGGGCCCAGCCCTGTCCCATCTCCAGCGAAGTGGACGCAGCCTCTCTGCCCACTGCAGCGTGAGGGAGATGCTCCTGGGGTCCCGAGGGGAGCTGGAGCTTGTTTCCACCCACCACCATGGTGCCTCCTTTCAAGAAATCCTCACCATCCCCATCCCTCCCCCCATTTCCAGTGCCCTGTGTCCCCAAACCCGGCACGGCTCGGTGCAGAGCTGCCTGCTCTCTGCTGGGCCTCTGCACAGACCCTGCCTGCGCTGTGTGCCGTTCACTCTGAAACCTAATGACTGTGCAGGAAGCAGGCAGTTCGTGGTTTTGTTGCCACTCCTGGCCAGCTCCATCAGGAACTGGGCTGCCCTGGAGCCCACGCCCTGCTCAGTGCCCTTAGGGGTGCTTTGCAGCAAAGTTGGGATCGGGGGACTGAAATCCCGTGTTCTGGGGTCTGTTTCTCTGCCGTTTGCCTGCCGGCAAGGCGGAGCTGGTGGCAGGGTGGGGGGGTTCTCCTTGCCCCCCCTCTGCCTGTGTCGAGCATGTGCCAACTCGTGTGCAGCGGCCCCCCCCTTGGGACCCCCACGGAGCCCTGGCAGAGAGGGGGCTGGATTCGCTTAGTGCCAAAAGCGGCCTCTGCTGCTTTCA
>NW_009707827.1:0-2141 GCF_000703405.1 Apaloderma vittatum | reverse complement strand
CTCAGCTGCGGCTCCTCGTCTAATGACCAAGGAGCCAATTTTAGGGGCTGATACTTCAGATGAGTATTTAAAAATTTCAATTAGAGTTCTATTAAGGAGAGCTAATTTGAGGCCAGTTCAGACAATGTAGCACTGACACTATAAATCATTTGCCCCATGCAGTCTATGAATGGCTCGGGGTGGAATTTTTTGTTCTGTCCATTTATTAAACTCTTGCATTAATTTTTTTTCAACCTGAAGTGAATTCACCGGTCAAAGGATGTTCAGTCCTGGGTGGAGGGATGCAGCTCTGTGTTCCTGGCCGGGATTACCACATCTCGGTGCGAGCCGTGGTTGTCAGCAGACAGGAACAGATGAGGCAGTCTCTTGATGCCACTTGCTGCATAAAAATAGTAATTTGTCCTGTCTCTTGGCTTTCCAGCTTCCCAGAGAAGGGGTGAGGTCCCAGGGCTTCCACAAAGTCAGTGGGATGTCTGAGCTCTGGCAAGGGAGCTTCTTCTGAATTTCCTCAATTTGTGGCACCTGTGACATGGAAGCCTCCTATGTTTAAAGATCCATTCCTGGAAAGCAGTGGCAAAGCTCATTTCATCTTCTTAGTGAAGCTTTTTCTTTCTGTGAAGCAACCTGCCATGTCAGTAATGGTTTTAAATTGACTTTCACAGGTGCCTGTCAACATGGGATGTCATCTCCTAGAAACCAGAGGTTAATGGAGAACAGCACCAAGTAAAGCAAGAAGAACGAGGAAAGAGCTCCTTCCTGCGCTCTGCCTAGCGCCAGCTGCTTTGTAGAAATAATGACAACCACCAATTACATCCTTTTTAGAGGGTAAATCTTCCTTTGCCTTCCAGGAACTGTGGCTAGCGAGCCATGGACCCTGCCCAGGTTGCGAGGGGCTGACGGAGCATCCCCGCGCTGGGGCTGGCGGCTGCCCCGGGGCACAAGGAGGGAGGGAAGAGGGTTCCCCAGGCGATGGCCGCTCTGGGCAGTCAGAGGAGACCCTGCCAGGTCGAGGGCAGCCAGCTCAGCAAAGGCTGACCCCTTCCATCATCTCTTTGCCCCCTATCCTCACCCCTGCCTTCCCCGTTACCTCGGTCTGGGGGCAAGTGGGCGGCCACACAAGGCAACCTCAGCAAGCAGCAGCCTCCGCTCGGCTGCCCCCACACTCCTCGTCCCGCGGGACCACGCGCCGCGCTTTGGTTTATTCTGCAGGTGCAGGTTCAGGGTCGGGCTAACAAAGCTCTGCCGCGCGAATGCTCAGAGGGTAACGCGTCCCTCCCTCCCACCTCTCAGACACATCTCACTTCCCTGATTAACGCGCTCATTACACGGACAATAAAGCCATCTCCGGAGCGACAGTGTGGAGTTCCCCTTCACCCGCTTGCAGTGGAAGGACGGGGAGGGTGTGATCCACGGCATCCTGGGGACCGCCGCTTCCCGGCACCTCGCAGCCCGCCAGCTCTCAACTCAGCTGGAGCGGCTTCATCCTGCGCAGCGCTGAGGCTCGGGCAGCACGAGGGCGAGCGCCCTGCTCGCCCAGAGCAACACCCAGCACCAGTCTGGCCCATCAGCACTGGGATCCCACCCGGCAGGAACCTGTGGGCTCTTCTCGCTGATGGGCCTGCCTGCAAGAAGCAGAAGCATTAACACCGGGCCCCGGCGAGGGGCTCGTTACAGCTGCCTTTGTCAGCGACAAGTCGCAGCGAGAGCGGAGGCCTGAGCTGTGCAAACACCGCAGATTTGTCCCATCATGAGAGCAGGTACTCAGTCTCCAGGCCAGGTTCCATGTGTTGGTGGTTAATGTTTAATGGGAAAAGGCCTAGAGCAAAGGAATAAAGTAAGAAATATTTAATTCTACAGTGCTGCTTTGCACCATATGTTTTCTACTTAATAATATTCCAGCCACTCCTGCTCAGCAAAGCTGGGCTCTGCCTGCCATGGGTGCTGTGGCTCCACTCGCCCCTGGCGAGGCAGGTCCTGGGCTCCTGCCCTCTGCTGAAGCCTCTTCCCAGGCAATCAGGGAGGGATTTTTGCCCAGTGGCCCCACCTCAGCCTGCAGAGCCCCTGCACAGGAGAGGGCTCCCAGCACACCCAGGGGCTGGGGCTGTTTGGGGGAACCCCAAGGGACGTGCTCCTGGCCAGCC
>NW_009707826.1:3538-3792 GCF_000703405.1 Apaloderma vittatum | reverse complement strand
TGGCGCACGGGAAGCAGCCGCTAACCCCGGCAAGCGTCGGAAGCGTAAACCCAAGAAAGTCATCAACATCGACTGCAAGAAGCAGATCACAAGCTGCAAAGGGACGCACGGTGACGTGGTCCTCTTCTTCATCCACGGCGTGGGCGGCTCGCTGGACATCTGGAAGGAGCAGCTGGACTTCTTTACCAAGATGGGCTATGAAGGGGTGGCTCCCGAGCTGGGCGCCCACCGCTGCAGGCGACGTCCCCCGATGG
>NW_009707826.1:2387-3519 GCF_000703405.1 Apaloderma vittatum | reverse complement strand
ACCTTCTACGCGCTGGCGGAGGACATGAGGGCCATCTTCAAGCGCTACGCGAAGAAGAGGAATATCTTGATAGGACACTCCTACGGGTAAGGGACAGGAGGAGCCCAGGAGGGAAGGGACGGTCCCTGTTCTCTCTTTGGCAGCAAGTGCCCAAGAAAAACCACACTTTGAGGGCTGTGAAGAAGAGGAGGGGTGTGGGGTTTCTGAATTTATCCCTCAGCTCTGATCTCCTACATCCTCTCGTTGTCCATTCCTGGGTCCAGCTAATCCCAGAGCCCGTCCTCCGGCTGGGAAGCTGGCAGAGCACAGCCTATAAATAGAGTAAGCCCAAGAAAGTCAATTAGATGGGGACTAAGCGGTGCGAAAGAGCAGGGCTGGGAGGAGAGAGAGCTGGAGACAGGCCCCAAACTCGGCAGGATTAGATCAGGACAAGGCTGGTCCAAGCTGGTGGGCACCCAAGCGAGTCCCAGCACCCTGCTTTGCTCTACAGGGTCAGAGCGTGGCCCCCACGTCTGTCTCTCCCCGCAGGGTGTCTTTCTGCACCTTCCTCGCCCACGAGTACCCGGAGCTGGTCCATAAGGTTATCATGATCAACGGAGGTGGCCCGACGGCGCTGGAGCCCAGCCTCTGCTCCATCTTCAACATGCCCACATTTTGTGCCTGGCCTGGAGCTTCCTCAAGTGAGTGGCCGCCGCGGCGCTGGGGAGGGTTGTCCTCTTCCAACCTGGCTTCCAGCCACCATGAGCAGGGACATCGTGTCCTGCCAGCAGCATCCCTCCACGCTTCCGCCCCACTGGGCTAACCCTCCATCCATGTTGCTCCATCCCACAGGGCTGGCTTTGCTCGCCAAGGTGCCAAAGAGAAGCAGCTGCTGAAGGAAGGCAACGCCTTCAACGTGTCCTCCTTCGTGCTGCGTGCCATGATGAGCGGGCAGTACTGGCCAGAGGGCGATGAGGTTTACCACGCCGAGCTGGCCGTGCCCGTGCTCCTGGTCCACGGCATGCACGACAAGTTCGTCCCGGTGGAGGAAGACCAGCGAATGGCTGAGGTAGGGACCAAGCAAGGCTGGGCGAGAGGGCTGGGGTCTGCTTGTCAGCACGTAGTGACGTGGGCAGGGGGGGTGCCCTGGCGC
>NW_009707826.1:1764-2337 GCF_000703405.1 Apaloderma vittatum | reverse complement strand
GGCCAAGGGCAGCCACATGGTGATGATGGAGTGGCCCGAGACAGTGAACACGCTGCTCCACGAGTTCGTCCTGTGGGAGCCTGAGACGCCAGCTGGGGACGGGCAAGGGGAGAAGAAATAAAGCAGTGGGACGCAGTGACCGGGCTGCTCCAACGGGAGAGATGTTTTGGAGCGGAGAAGAGTTTGTGAAAGCAGAGGGGCGCGGCAGAAGCTGCCCTCGCTGGGAGCTCAGCTGATTTTCTTTCCCAGTCGCGTCAGAGGCTGGTGGCGGAGCACAGAGGCTCCCCCAGGCAGGGGCGCGTGGGGGCTGGCAGTGGGAACACGACAGACCTGGTCCTCGTCCCCTCAGGGATGGCACGGCAGCCGCTGGAGCGTCTTCATCCTGTTTCTTTGTAGTCTTATTTTCCTCACACAGAGACTCCCTGGAAACGGAGAGGAGACGACTGTGGGGAGACTGGTCCCACCCGCAATGAGATGGGAAGAACTTGGATGGGTTCCTCCAGGGAGAGCGTATCGGTCCCGGCACCTTCCCAGACAGGGCTGGAGGAGCTGATCTGGAACTGCTTTAAGGGG
>NW_009707826.1:756-1344 GCF_000703405.1 Apaloderma vittatum | reverse complement strand
GGTGTCCGATCTGCTTGCCCTTCCCTGCTTCCAGCTCCTCCAGGACCCCGGGACCCACCACCCGCTCCTAGACCACAAGTCTGCCGGGATCACCCCCGTCCCTCGTGCACCGAGGGAGCAGCAATACCCTGTCCCGCTGCCGCTGCGTCCATCCTTACCGATGCCTCCCATATGGATCTGAGGAGTCTCAGAGCACACACGGGAAGGACAAAGCAAATCACAACTGTCTGATTGCGACAGACGACAGCTCGTTACCTGCTGACACTGCTCTGTACATAACCCACCTGTCCCATCGTCTCCTCCCCACCGCGCTTCACATCCTGCTGCCAGGAGCCAGGCGGGACCAAGAAGGTACAAGAGAAGCGTTGAGCGGGGACTCGGGCACTGTTACAGGACCGGGGGGCTCCCGGCTGTACTGGGATGGGTGGGAGCCTGAGCAAGCTGGGAGATGCTGTCCTCGAGGGATGGCCCCAGCCTCTCCGTACCCCAAAGAGTGGAGTCGGTCCCTGCTTTCTTTCCCTCTTATTTCCCCCCATCTAAACCAAAGAAACCACCAGCCCCACGGAAACCTCACCCGACCTTGGCCCA
>NW_009707826.1:0-250 GCF_000703405.1 Apaloderma vittatum | reverse complement strand
CGCGGAGTCTGTGCTGCCTGTACCCACACCGCTTGTGCTACGGCCAAGGCAAACCGCACACCGTAACCCCGTCGCTGAGCCACGCACCGTGTTAGTGCCATTTCATACAGTAAAGCCGTGTGATATTCTCAGCCGTGTCCCGAGTCCGTGATGGGGAGAGAAATCCCACGCAGCTTGGGTTTCTTAGCAAAAAAAAAGCACCTGCAGCGATTTATTTATCACCCTTATAGGGAAACAGAAAAATTCTCGC
>NW_009707825.1:0-13524 GCF_000703405.1 Apaloderma vittatum | reverse complement strand
CCTCCCACAGTCACCGTCTGTCACCGGTACCACGGTCACACGGCCTCAGCCCCTTGTATCCCCAAGCACCCTGTCACCACCATGCCTGGAGCCCTGGCTCGGCGCCCCCGAGACACATAGGTGCAAGTAACTCGAGTGGATGTTTCCCGGGGTTTGTTTGCTTGTGTGGCACAAAGAGGCCGGGTCCTCTCATCTCAGGGGTGCTCCTGGCAGCCGGCCACTGCGAAGGCAGCGTGGGCAAGTCCCACCTGGCCGTGGAAGTTCAACTCCCAGCTCGCAGTGGTTGGTTTTGTGGCCCCCTCAGGAGCGTTTCCCACCCCAGCCGGCTCTCCACCAGCTGCTGCAGGACTGTCCCAATATCCCACACCACCACCTTCTTCCCTGGTGAGGTGGGCTACCCCCATGTTCTGCCAGGGCCTGGGGAGGAGAAAATAACAGTGGTTTGGGGCGACATTTTTCCTGTTCATTTTCCTGTTCATACATGAGTCACCTATTCATGTTTATGATTCACGTTCCTACACATTTAAGTTTTGCCAATTGCTCAAGCAAAGGTAAAAACGACATTTGTTTATTACACTGATCTTCCTTTCACCCCTCTGAGCAAGAATATAAAGTCACACGGGTCCATCACAAATATGAGGACTTCCCTCAAATTCACACGTTTATAGGTCTAAAAGCTGAGAAAGCGTAAGGTCAGCTGGAGATGTTGGATTGCTGTCCATACCAGAGCTACTTGGTTCAGAGGGTGAGTCCCTTCAGAAGGGATGTGAAGGAAAGCAGTCTCCCTTACAGCTCTGAGAAATACTGCACCACAGCAATGAACACAAAACACCTCTGTTTAAGGTAAGGTTGTGTTAAGACAGGCTAAAGCCAAGAATTTAAAAGTTGGGCAGTCTTTCCATCCTTAACTCACTGTGGTTTGAACCAAGAAAACGAACTCACAGTGATGTTAGTTAAGGACAGGCTCATGGCTCATGCTGGAACATTTTTTTTTTCCAACCTGCCAGTTTGCTATTAAAATATTTACTTTCCTCTGCACTTTTTGAAAAATAACATCATTTTAAAAGGCTCCTATGTGAGTTACCTAGGAGCCTATAAGGAGCTCATTTTAGTGGGTGGAATATTTAAAGTAAGTATTTTCTGAAAGTTTACACCATATATTTAAATTAAAAAATGGTTTTGATTAATAAACCTTTGGGAAGAAAGAGGGATTTCTACTGACAAAAAGCTTTCTTAATTATGCACGGTAAATGAACGAACATCCACTCATGGACCTTCTGAATGCTGCCCAGTTCATTCTGTTCAAACACACTTAAATAACTTCTTCTTGTACCTTGTAACGATCTTTAGAACTTTACTTCTGGAAAAATCCCTGCAAATTAAATACAAGGATTTTTGTTTAATGCTGCTAATGTGGTAATGCACATGGCTCTGAGGCTCTGCTTTTCTTTTTCTATCCATTCATTACCTTGATTTTTCTCCCCAGAATTCTGCTAACTGGTTATCTCAGCCTTGTCTGGACTTTACACTCTCCCTCGCATATTTCCTCTTGAAGCCATCTGGTTACTTTGTGTTAGAGAGAGTACTGACAACGCACGCTTCCTGTTTCGGGCCTTATACTGAGACTTTTGGCCCTTCATGTATTTCTGACTTGCACACAGCTTAACAGAACATGAAGGGGACTGAACAAACTTATTTAATAGAGCAAGAGCAGGACAATTGCTATGCATGTGATAAACTATTCTCCTCAGTAATTATACCTGTAGTTATCTCCCACCCGTGGCAGTTTGGTGGAAAGAACTGCAGCGACAGAAACACAAAGCAAAACGTTCTGCCAAACAGCGATGCTTGTTTATGCCATACTCGCTCAGAAAGCCCCAGGATGATATGGTGAGCAAAACTAAAGGAGGAAAATCTGCCCGGGAATCTTAAGTAATCAGCTGGTCACGTAATGACTGAATCACTAAGCCAGGCTGTGAAGTGAGGTAGGCTGGGACCACAAGATCTGAGAAAAGGGTTGTAATATTTGTATGCCACTCTGTTATTAGCGAGTTCTAATTTGTGCATTAAGAAATGCAGATGGTCAGCTGCTGATATTGCTGTATGAAAGACCTTCCCTGCCCCCTCCCAGCCTGCTCTGTAAATACCTGTTGCTGCTGTTTTCCAAGACTTAAAATGGGTCTGTAATTCACTTAGGACAGCTTGCAGGGCCTCACAGTAGCAATATGACCCAAGCCAGACCTTCTACTGTTTCATGCGTTTAACTACTATTTTTGTGTTGCTGGTGTGAAAATATAATTATTTTTATACCAGAAAACTGCAGGGAGCTGGTAAAAACACTAAGCTCTTTGAGAGTGTATGCACTATGCTAGCTGGCTGAGACCTACCGCAAAAAGAGGCAGTGATTTCTCTTAAGCATCCAAATATAAATGAATAAAATGAAATTGCTGACACTGCTAAATAAAAAAAATACTGTATCTTATAGCTTGGTCTCCAGGGACTCCTCAAAGTGATCTGCTGGGGTGAGCATGTGTCTGATCTTGTTCCAGCAGAGCTGATGCAAACTCACCATTAGGAAAGACCTCATCAAACTCACATGTCTGTCTAAGAAATGTAATACCCGGTTTTCACGTATCAGGGTGAATCTGGGTATTTTTTAAACCTTTTAATGCCTTTGCAAAGTTCTGCTGGCTGATCCAACGGAGACCCAAGCTCATAATGACAGTCTCATGTGATGCATTTAAAGGCAATTCCAAAATTCTCCTCCTTGCGCCCTCCTCTCAATACCAGCAGCACAGCTAATGGGTCATCATATAAAGGTGGAATATACCATCCCAAACTGGTAAACTTCAATGCCTTTCATGTTTTTACATTTGAAACACCTTGCCAAAGATGTTGGGGGGTTTAAAATTTGACTGCAATCGGGGAAAAAAGGGCTGCATATTTATTTTGTTAATGAGAACACTAGAGATGTAAAGGGAAGAATGAAAATGTTTTTGCAAGGATATAATTTCTCTGGGTTTTGACATAAATCGGTCTCTGATTCATAGACATTAGGGAAATCACGTTGTCTTAGAGGCAACTTAGCAGCTGCAGAATTTCCAGCACTGGTGCTAGAAAATGCTGATGGGAGATAGATGTAGCTCTCATCAATCCCATATTACAACTTTGATATTTCTATATCCAGTTAATAATTTAAAATTACAAAATCCTTGCAGCTGGACTAGAAACAGTATCATAGTACATCCACTTCTATCCACTGCTTCCCTTCTCGTGTTCCGTATCCATCCTCTTTGCCTCCTGTCATTCTCCAGCTCTTGCAGCATCTCTGTTGCCTCTGCACTCTGGCATGGCTGTTTCCAGCCACCTGCAGCCTGGGTGCGTGCAGGCGAGTGCCAGGACGTAAAGCAGAGGTTCCCCTTGTTCCTAGCATGGTGGCAACAGCCCCACGCCACCAGGAGAACTGGCTGGCAAAAGCTTTCTCCCACTCTGGGTTCCCCTAGAAGAGCCAGCTCAGTCCTTTTGTGGGACAATGGGCGCAGGGAGTTCCTTCAGCACAAATGGATTACTTAGAGAATTCAGCTGCCAACACCTGCCTGTGTCAATTAAGTGTTCATAAACGGAGATTTTCACGTAATATAGCCAACTCATGCATTTTCTCCAGGAGACAACAATGGCACATGCTTGACACAAGGATAATGGCTTTACCACATCCCACATACCTCCTCAAAAGGGGGCAAAATGATGTTTCTTAGCAGGGTAAAATGAGACATCTTCCTGCAATCTTCTTCTTAAAAATGGTTGAACTATTTTTTAATTGACACTTCCTTTATTTTTAAGGAAAATAGTCAGGCTGAGGTAAATGTCTCAGACGGAAAGGTGGGTGAGGGATGCTGCTTCACCATCTCCTTGCAAGGACTAAGCATCATTAAATCAAACAAGCAGGTGCCAAGTTCAAAACAAACAAAAGTAGACACTTCTTCACACAGGGTATAGTTAAACTGGTGAACTCCTTCCTACAGGCCGAAAATGACTGAACAATTTAATGGAATTTAAAAAAAAAACCAAACCAACATTGGGAAATACTACTTATAAAACTAGCACCTCTGGTTGAGGAAGTATGTGAGCTGCAAATCCCTGCAGGCGGGTGCAAGCAGTGCCCTTGCTCACTCTGTTCTCAGGTGCTTGCCTAAGCCCCTGCCACCGCTCCAGCCAAAGATGAGCTACTGTGGTGGACGGACTTTGTTCTCGCATGATCGGCCAGTTCCCAGGCTGAGGTTTCAGCCTAGAGGGGCAACACTTGCCCAAACAGTACCCAGCTGGGACAGCAGGACCTGTCCTGCAATGGCAGGCAGAGCTGATTGCTAACAAGACAAGCAGACATGGTGCCCACGGCACTAGATGAGTCTGTAGCACAGTTTCATTTCTTTGCTGGGAGTTCTTCACTGACATAAACTTTCATTTTCCGTAACAGGAAAAATATCAGTAAGTTGTCTTTGCACAGGTGCTAAGCTAACAGAGAACATGTATTGACCCAGTGCCGTGAATGGTGAGTCACTACGTGACTAAGGATTATGATGAACTGAATGGACTGTTCCAAAGTTCAAGGGCAAACTTTCCACCTTCGTCACAAAAGGATTCTTGTACCAATGAACTTTTAATTTCAATATATTAAAGAAGCCAGTCTTCTGTAGGATAGTCCTGTGCTTCTAAGATTGCAACGTAAGTGAGATGGGGTTAGTGTTGTGTTTCTGACCTCTTTATTAAAAATATACTCTACTTACACTTCCATCTGTAAAATAAACCATACACACACACACACGTCCACATGCACACATATATATTTATAGGTAATTATAGCCAATTCAGCAACTTAACATCACATAACAACGATCTTCTCAAATTAATGTTCTCATATATTCTCCTTCCTGCTTGCAAATGTATTTTATTCTTTTAAATAGCTCTTCTCTGCTCTAATTTCCCCCTTAACAGGAAACCAAAATTTCAGCAAAGCTTGCGCTCTTGGAATACCAAAAATAGTTTGGCCACAACAGTGGAAGGGGTGAAGGAAGTGAGTGAGAGGCCCTGTTAGCGGGCAAACAAAATGCCAGCCCCATCAATGTAGCCTCTTTGCATAGCCTTTTCAACCTTTTTTTTTCTTTTAGTAAAATACTATGTATTTATAGAATTCAAAACATTTCTGTTAAGGGAACAGCAACAAGAAGCTAGTTCTGGTGAAACTCCTATACTAGCAAAGCACTCTCTCCAAAGGGGCACAGGCAGATGGTCCTGGGCAGGGCTGCAGGCAGGCTGCTCCCAGCAGCAGCTTCTGTGAGCACCAACAAAAAGGGTGGAGAGAAAGAGGGACAAGACAGGTTAAAGGAGAGAGAGAAAAGAGAAAGGAAAGAAAGAACTGTAAAAAGATTCCAACAGGAAAACTAAGGATGAAATTAAAGGAAAGTAAAAGGGAAAAAATAAATTCAGGAGGAATTGGTATCTCTTCTTTGTACTTCTCACCTGGAATTACTGTCCCAAAGAAAGGGATCTCCTTACCTTCTCCACCATACCTGCAGTATTATTTGGTGCCTGGGTTCTCTTGCTCTCAAGAAGAGAATGGTCACATCAGCTCAGCCCCTAGTCACCCTGGTCCAGTCAGGTCTGCAGCAAGAGAACAATGATCTGATGAAGGCAACTGGGAGGAAAAAGGCGAAAAATTAAGTGCTGGGAGCATCATCTGCAAGCAGGAGTCTGCTTTTCCCCATCCTTGCCAGGCTTTTGGCACCAAAACAGAGCCACACAAACACATGTACATGCACATATGCATACACACGCACATGCACGCTCATTTTCTACTAGTCTCCCCAGAGCCTCAGTCATCCCTCCTGAGAGGCCAGGGCCATCAGCTTGCCTTGCGCTGCTCTGCCACACGCCTCTCATTCCCGTTCCTCTCCGTGCTGGCTGCAGCGACAACGCCTGCCTGTTGGGCCCTGACAGCACTTGGCTCCTGGGAAGAAGTATTCACACACGATGGCAGCTCGAGAGAAAAGTTGAAAAGGAATCAAAGCCATCTCTGTTGAAATAAACATCTGCTCTGCGTTCAGTATCGTGGCAACAGGGCTCACAAAATGCATGGGCAGCCCTCCAAGGGCTCCTGGCACATCACAGCTATCAGTACCTGCTGAAAACAGGCTGGCGGAGTGGTCACAGCACGGTGGGGAGCACAGACGGGGATGCTCAGAAAAGAAAACTTTGGTCAAAGCTAGAAATAACTTCACAGTTCCCTTGGAGGAATACGGCTTAGAAATCTACTGCCCCTGCAGTGATGCTGGCAGATAGAATCATAGAATCATAGAATGGTTAAAGTTGGAAGGGACCTTGAAGATTATCTAGTTCCAGCCCTCTTGCTGTGGGCAGGGACACCTCTCTCCCAGTAGACCAAGTTGCTCAAAGCCCCATTCAACCTGGCCCTGAACACTTCCAGCGATGGGGCATCCACAACCTCCTTGGGCAACCTATTCCAGTGCTTCACCACTCTCATGGTGAAGAATTTCCTCCTTATATCTAATCTAAATCTACCCTCTTGCAGCTTCATGCCATTGCCCCTTGTCCTATCACTACAGGCCCTTGTAAAAAGCCCTTCTCCAGCTTTCCTGTAGGCTCCTTTCATGTATTGGAAGGCCTCTATTATGTCACCCCAGAGCTTTCTCTTCTCCAAGCTGAATAACCCCAGCTCCCTCAGCATGTCCTCACAGCAGAGGTTCTCCAATCCTCTAGTCGTCTTTGTGGCCCTCCTCTGGACCCGCTCCAGCAGATCCGTATCCTTTTTGTACCGTGGGCTCCAGAACTGTACGCAGTACTCCAGCTGGGGCAGATAGGAAGAGATGGCAGCACCATGGTTCCTTCCATGAACCTGGGGCATGTGCTCTTCACCCCAGCACACAGTGGAAAAGAATTTGTCCCTGGAACTCATGCAGGGAAAGACGTGTATTTCGTGGCTCTCAGTTAACATGAAATTCCCCAAGGAACGGTCAGGGTAGGCAGGGACCTGTTGCCTTTGCCTCTGCCTACAGCTTCTGCAAGGCCAAAGTGGGACGTTAAACACAAACCTCTCCGTTCTCCGTTTCTAGCTTTGCATTCCAATTTCCCTGCAGAGGCAGCACTGTGGCACAATGTTGAGCTCAGTCTGAGCCGGGCAGTGAGCTCTAACCATTGGGGTGGTGTGACTGTCACAGCCAGTGGACCCAAGTGCTGTATTTGTCGTGTATACCCCTTAGCAGGGGGAAGACCACGGCTTGGCTCATGGAGCCCCACCTAGGCCTCCAGTTAGTAATGATGGCAATGAGTCTTTTTGATGAGTGAATTGGACGTGATTGAGCCAGGAATCAATATGAAGGGACAGTCAGGTAATACCACTGTTACTGAGCTCCTTCTTAGAGCAGAAATGCACACGAAATGCAGGAATCCAATACCTTTGTGGGAGAGGGAACAGTGAGATTTTTGTCTCCAGTCCAGTTTACCCAAATTCCTCCCAGAGCACTAAATGACAGACATGGCCTTCACTGAGAACTTCACAAGGAAATTGCCATTTGCATAAAACACATGCTAAGTTGAGTTGTTTGCTAAAAGGGAACTTGAGCAAGATGAGAGAATGGAACAAATCTCTTGGAAAAATGTCCAAAAGCCACTGGATTGTGGGAAATGGAGTTCAACATCTGTCCCCTGATTGGGCTATCACTTGACAAGAACAGCAAGCACCTGGCTTTTGGGTGTGTGATTACAGATGGTGGCTCCTGTGTAGAGAAAACCAGGAGATGCTTAAGACTTTGGCAATGACAGTAAGAGGGAAAGGGAGGGCAGTCTGCAGCTGAGGTGAGGACAGTTTATCATTTTGCTAGTTTCACAGCAAGACAGGGTAAAAGGATAACAGAAATGAAGAACAGAAAGGAAGCACAGGGCTACCAGAAGATCCTGCTAGATTTTCATCTCCATTTCAATATGTAAGTTGGATGATCTGGAAAATTTCCTGCCTTCACAATTCTTGCTTCCAGGAAATGAGCCCTCCAGCAACACTGCAAACCAACTCAGCTGCCAGGACTGCTGTGACTAGCTGGGGGCAAACCAGGTCACACCAGGGCTGACAATTCTGTCCCAGTTCTGCAATCAGACTGGTACAGACAGAGCCTGGTAGGTAAAACATAACCCCATGCGAGTGTCAGGGTCTCTCTAGGTGAATGGGCTGTGTAGATCTAAGTGGGTTCAATGACAGAGGTTGCAGCAAGGAAGGGAAATTTCCACTACAACCCTGTGCATACAGAGTAAATTTTCTGCCAACTAGAAGCAACCAAAGAACAGATGACTCAAAAGTACACATCTCTCCTGGCTGTTTTGGGAGTGCTCCTCTATCTGGTCCAGCTGCTACGTACACTTATCCCGTGTGCTGATGAGGAAGTCAGAAGACGTAAATATGTGGATCAAGGCCAGCAAGGCTACTGACGAGACTGTAAATGCCATGACGGTGACAATGTGACCCGTGTACTAGAAGGCCACATCTATACAACACACAATGATTGGTGCCTCCTTCATGTGTGCTAGTGCCTGACCACTTTTGCATCCAGGAAAGTGGGTGTATTTTTCAGTAAAACATAAATAATGGTGACACCTGGTTAAGTACCACCTTCTACCAGCAGATGTTGAACAGCATGCTCAGCCCAGGAAACTGCAAGTACAAAGGTTAAAGTTTGGGGAGGATATGAGTGAGAAAGAGAAGGAAAGAGGAAGCATCTCAGACTCCATTACCATTCACTGCTAACGAGCTGCTGAATACAAGGGCCATTGGTTCCCCCTTGCTCAATGTGTGAATGAGAAACAACAGCAAAATAACCTACCAGGGAGTGTGAAAGGATCCCTGGGAGATGTATCAAGAGTGCACTCCAGAGCCTGATCTTCCTGCTATGTTTGGAGAGGCTGCCACGGGGCGAAATATTTACTAGACTGACTCAGATACTAATGGGAGTCAGGGGATAAGTGGGAGAAGAGGGAAAGAAAGAAGTCAGCACAGCAGAGGAGAGCTGAACTTTCATAAGAGGGAAGTGAGGAAAGCTTGTTTATGAGCTGCTTTGCCAGGAAGTCCTGTGACTAACCTTACTTGACACACCGATTTTATGGACCAAAATTGTATTTATAGTATATAGAACAAAATGCACAACACGGCTGTGAAAAGGTGGGCTCACCCTTCCTTCTAAGGTTGTAGCATACTCCCTGAAAGTTCTCCTGCCATGAGAGCATCCCACCAGAGCACAGCTTTGCTTTTACAGCTGACGCTGTGATGGAGGGGCCAAGGAGCAGATTTTGTAACCCCAGGGAGGAAACAAACCCAGCAGAGCTGTATTCTTGCAAAAAGAACTGTTCTTTTTGCAACTTAAAGAAAAAAAAATTATCTGCTGTAGTTTTGTGCCATGCTGGTCTGATTGTTCCCATGCACTAATACAGGATTCTTTCCCTTCCCTCTCTTCTCTCTTTGCACTCAAAGGAAAACAAGACTACACCATTCCACAGTTTCAACGGCAACTTAAGGATCACATGAGAAAGGTACAGGATTGCATAGGAACCTTCTCTAGCAAAACTTTCCATTTTCTGCCCATATTGCAGTGTAGACAGAAGACCAGAGATTATATGGGAGTTTGTGAAAGCTCAACAGGATGGAGGTAAAGAACAGCATCACTTTGAAAAGCCAGTGCTCATGGCAGAGCAAGTAAGGAAGATGCTGACAGAGTGAAAAAAGTCAGGGGAGGAGAAGAGGAAAGGCTCAAGGGCAATAGTGCCAATGCAGAAGGACTGGAACAAAATAATGCTGGACTTGGATAAACACCAACTCATAGATAAGAGGGACAAGTCAGCCTCCTGAAAGGGTTTGCACAAACCGAAAGGATGAACTGTTTCACCTAGGCCATACAGGCATGTGTAACAAAAACAAACAAAGGAACGAAGAATTTTTTTTAGAAGCAGGCTAAATAACAGGGGAAATGTTATAGTGGCACGAAGTACTAGCTTGGGTGGTGGGGCCCAGCGAGGAGAATGGGGAGGACTTGGTGTCTCAGCTCTGTTACTGCTGTCCACCCCTGCTGCCTGCATTCGAGCCACTGACATGGGGACAAGGGACTGGTGCTTGTGTTGCTGGACAGGGCGAGTAGATGCCCTTGGATGTGCTCCCTGCCCCACACCGCACGGCCATGGAGCGGAAATCCTGCAAAGCGCTTTCCCTCCCCTGCCAACTCCTGGGGGGAAGACGGGCCATTGGTCTGAAAGTGTAAGGTCAGAATGGACAAGTAACATCCCCAAACTGGCCCAACATGGTGCCACTCCGCAGCGGTTTATGCTTCAGCTACTTCCCGCTGCCTTTGCTCAGCCTGTGAGCTGCTGGAGGCAGCACCGAGCCCTGAGAAACAGTCCTAGCCAGGAGATAGTTGGGCTGATGCCTCCATGAGTTAAGTAGGTCCCACCTGGCCACTTTACTATCCTAGATGACTTCTCTGGCACATCCACCTGTGCTGCAGTTTAGTGGTTTAGAGCTGCTCTGATGGATGCACTGATGGTTTGCCTCTGTGAAAATGCCAACCTAATGACCAGATTTTGAACTGCTTGTTCTTAGTAAGGTCACACTACTGCGAGGAGGGAAGACCACTGTGGCTCTGTTTTGATCTGTAGTGCTGTCGTTTCACTTCCCTCTGCTGTGGTGGGCAAAAAGGGTGGGAACCTCCTTTTCTTTAGTGGAAGGCTATAGAGGGAGCAGGGACATGACTAGTCGCAGTGGATCACCCGTGGCAGAGATGCACACCGTGTACACAGTCCTGCAGGACCTGTGGGTTTGTGTTCACCAGGACACTGGGATTCGTTGTGGCCCGTCTCGGCCCCACCCTGCCCGTACCCCTCCTATCCCTCCTGCTCTTCACTTAGGCAATGTCACCAGGAACTCATCACATTCATGTTAGACGGACGTGGTGCTCCTGCAGCCTTGCGTGCATAGTTGCATTCACCTCCCAGCTAATTATAGCTGGGGTAGATTGAAGCCTCTCCCGGTGCCTCCCCATCCGGCACAGGATGTTTTGGTGGGCAGGTAAGGGCCTGGCAGCACATCCTGCTTCCCACCCACCCCTCTGTCCCTACCATGGCTCTGCACAGCCCCACCCATCCAGCACTGCCACACTGCAGCTGAGACCGCGCTGAACCTCACCTGTGGCTGCAGTGCTTCCCCTGGATTTCCCCAGAGCTCTGCATGGTGGTTTCTGTAGGTGCTTTGCTGTGCTCCAGAGGTGCCTGTATTGGTGGATCCCATTTAACCCACTTTGATTAATATGCTTCAGCTATCAGCTGTCAGCTCTAGCACCTCAGCTCCCTCTATCCATGGTGTGTTCACACTGGCAACCTTGCAGCATGCAAGTGCCTGAATTTTGGAGCAATTCGTGCCAGCTGGTACCCTATCAAAATAAAATGCCAAAGGTCACACACACATATGCAAATATTTGTATGCATGGCCTGCAGCCCCTGCTCCTCATCCCCTCCAGAAATACCCTGGCATTAAGGAGATGGGAGCCCCTGCAAAAAGCTCTCTGTGATCTGCTCTTGTTTTCTCACTCTGGCAAGATGACAGGGATGGGGAAGTAGTTTGCCCCAGCAGATATCAGAGCAAGAGCTCAGCATCTCTCGCCTCCCTCCAAATTTCTACTGCGTCTCTAACCTGGAAAAGGAAAACATAGGCTGGCAGCATGCCCTGTCTAGCACTCTGCAGAGGGGAGGAAGATGAGGATCAGAGTCAGACCTTATTCTGGGACAAGTAAGGTGAGGATGGGAGCCTCCCTATGAGGGCCAGCCCCCAAGCAGGGGTCCATTCCCACAGACATCTGCCCTTCTCATTAGAAAAACTACTCTGAGGAACAGGGCAATGTCCCTGTAAAGGTCCCATTCCCTGGAAAGCCACTCCACACCAGCCCTTTCCACCCAACTCCTCTCCACATGAAACTCCCTCTTTTCCTCTGTTTTGGGGGAAAAGGGACAAGGGAGGAGCAACAGCTGTCATTTCCCAGCATTAACCCTCAGCATTGTTAGCTGGGAGAGGCAGCAAAACTGCAACCACATCTCAAAGAGGCAGAGAACACCTGGTGAAGCAAGGCCTCTCCCCTAGTTATTTGGCAGATATTTATCATGTAACTCCACCACCTGCACCAGCACCACCTTTAAAGCCAATTTGTTTAGGAAATAAAAATAAGCGAAAATAACCGAGGTGTCTGAGCACGAAAAGGAAGCTCAATAGTCAATTAGCTTCCCTCTGATGCCTGAAGTGGATGGCGATTTGGGGGTGGAGGAGAGATAAGACAGCAGATTAGCTGACTTTCATTCTTTGCAAGTCTGTCTTTTTTCTGGCTGCTGACATCAGAGCGCTCCTCAACAGACAGCAAGGCAAAGCCAACACACAAAGTTTTCAGGAAATGCCAAACAGATGGTCATTAGTGGCTTATTAATAAAATGTCATCTTTCCCTGTCATCTCAGGCTTTTGAATAGGGCTTGCGCACCCCACTCCGCCCTCTGCCCCTGAGGGACTTCCCAAGTGTACTTTACCTTTACTACTTCAGGCTGTCCTGGCAGAGAGACGCAGGTCCTTTTCTGTTTGTCCCGTTGCACCAATTTGTCTTGATCTGGCAGAAGCAGAAATCACGTTTGTATCATGTTGACAGATGGTCCTCCAGGCACCAGTGCTGGATGTCCACAATCCCACGGGAAGCCTATGGGGCATAGGTAACTTGCCAACCATGAAGAGATGTGTGGCAGCAGAGATGGCTTCATCTGTGGCACTTGCTGCATGACCACAGCATCCATCTTCTGCTACTGGAAGCCCTAAAGCAGGGAGTAGCATATTGTCAAAGATCCAAGAGTGGCTGGTCACAGGCTGCTCAGTTCTGCTTGTTAGTAAACACAGATTCAGTTAAAGCAAAGAAAACAGATTTTGTTGAAGTATTAGGGGGCCGGTTAGCTCAGTCAGTTGAGCGTGGCGCTAACAACGCTAAGGTCGCGGGTTCAATTCCTGTTCGGTCCCCATGTGTTGCCTAATCTAGTCGAGAGGTGGCGTCCCTGGCGGCAGGGAGGCTGGGTTAAAATGATCTCTAAGGTCCCTTCCAGCTTAGGCCATTCTATGATCTATGATTCTATGATCAGAGAATGATTGTTGTCAGAGAGTAGGAGTTGAAGGTGGCTGCAAGAGCCCTCTCTGCAAAAGGGAACATGTGACCTGCTGCTGACACGGAGTAACTCAGATAATGCAGCCACGGGCAGCTGTCACCCACTGCACTCGCTTAAAAACGTATTAAAGCTCAGGAGATGGATCTGTAGGCGGTTACTAGCTGGTGCACACCATGAGGGCCCCGTCCTTCCGTCTGCTCCCCTCTCAGCCTTGGGCTGCATTCTGCACCTCGGCCAAAGCCCCTTTGCGCCTCCCAGCTGCTCCGTGACTGGGAGGAGGTCTGTGGGCAAGT
>NW_009707824.1:7161-7381 GCF_000703405.1 Apaloderma vittatum | reverse complement strand
AAAAAAAAAAACGGGAAAGCGCAGCTCCACCCTGCTCTGCCAGCACTGCCCAGCCCACCGCCCCGTGCCCCGTACCAGAGGGTCCGAGTCCAGGGAGCTGGGTGTCGTGTCTTTGACGGTGCGCTCCTCAGGAGGGGAAACGGTGCTGTGCGGCCCGATGGTGGGGGGGGGCAGGTGGTACAGCTTGGACTGGTCCTCCTGCGCTGACGGCCCGGGCCGG
>NW_009707824.1:6495-7029 GCF_000703405.1 Apaloderma vittatum | reverse complement strand
CAGCGCAAAGTCCCGCTGCAGCCACAGGGCAGGGCCTGACAGAGACGGCACCTGTGCCCAAAATCCCAAATCCCACACCCCTTTCCCCATCCCATTAGACTGCTGCATCAGCACATCCCCAAGCTCCGTCAGCTCGTGTCCCTGCACACCAGGCAGCTCCCGGTACCTTGAGCCCATCTTTTGCCCCCTCCTGCAGGTAAGGGATGATGGAGTTGTTCCACAGGTCGATGAACCAGGTTCGGAAATCCTCAATTCCAATGGGGCAGGACAGGAAGAAGCAGGGACCTGTGGGAGGAAGGCAGAGATCAAAATCGGGAGCTGGGTGCCTCTGCCCATCACAGGCTGCAGAGGGTGCCCTGGGCTCCACCACCTCCCGAGAGCAGCGTCTGGGCAGGGTCTGCCTGACACACACGAGCACACAGTAAGGTGCCAGGCACGTAATGGGGCTGCTAAGTTCAATCGACCCCCCAAAAGCCCCCCAAAAGCACACTGAGGCAAAGGGAGACCTGGCTGGGAAAACACAGCTGCCCTGTA
>NW_009707824.1:5562-6445 GCF_000703405.1 Apaloderma vittatum | reverse complement strand
AGGAACAAATGCCACCCAGAGAAGAGCAACGCTTGTGCACGTCGCCCACCGGCTTTTGGTTGTGTGCAGCTGGGGGACACCGGAGAGCACGTCAGCTCCCCAGGCTCCTTTGGGAGGGTTTTGCCCCAGCCCCTGGGGCATCCCAGCAGCGCGAGGCAGAGGAGGGAGGGGTGCGGCAAGGCCGTACCGATGAGGAAGTCAGAGGTGCTGTGTTTCTCCAGGAAGGTGTGCAAGTGGTACCAGAGCTTGGGCACCCAGTCCAGCACGCGCAGCAGCTCCTCCTTGTTGGCGTTGACGTCCGTGTCTGACTCCAGCAGCTTCCGCCGCAGGTAGCGCACCAGGAAGCCGTTGGCTGGCTCCACATTGTTCGAGAAGGTCAGCATCCTGGGGGGAAAAGACTCAGGTGTTCAGGACTGGGTGTCCACACAAGCTGCTCTGTTCCTAGCACCCACACACTGCCATGGGCTCAAAGCCAGGGAATCAGGTCCTTCTGGGATAGCAGGGACAGGCTTGGGGCTCAGTTCTCATCAGGGTCCCCAGCTGCAGGACGTGGCCCCAGGACTGCCCAGGGGCAGAAGCGATGGTATTCTCACCTGAAGCTGAGATGGAGACCATGATTTGGGGTCATCTTCACAGGCTGGTTGGTGGTGCCAATGATGTAGGGGCTGAGTGAGGGACAGAGAGACAGGGTGCATGAGGAAGAGCATCCTGCACCCCCCCTGCCAGTGGCAGAGCCCATCTGAGCACCACAGCCGCATGCAGCTACGCAGCCTTGTCTCCCCACGTGCGGGCATCTTGCTGAGCGCAGCCAAAGAGCCCAGGAGACAGTGCCAGAGGAGGCTGTGGCAGGGCTCTCACCATTTGTGGTACTTGCAGGTCAGCG
>NW_009707824.1:5088-5450 GCF_000703405.1 Apaloderma vittatum | reverse complement strand
GGCACGTCCGCCGTGCCCGTCTCTCGGTCAATCTGGTTGGCCAGGTTGGAGAGGTACAGCTGCAGGTCCTGCAAGGATCAGGCTGGGTGTCACATGGAGGGCTGTGGCACAGCTGCCAACGGGGACTCCAGCACCAGCACCAACAGGGGCAGCCCCAGCTGCCGCGCATCCTCACCTTGCAGGACTGCTGGTGCATGTTGAAGGTGCTGACGATGCCCTCGGTGACGTCCCGACCTGAGCGCTCCACCAAGTACTCGGCCAGGCGGTTGGTCAGGTAGGTTTTGCCGGTGCCGCTGGGCCCCGAGAGGATGAGCCGCCGGTGCTTCAGCCGGAGGCTGATGTAATGCTGCATCATGGGCTTG
>NW_009707824.1:4846-5064 GCF_000703405.1 Apaloderma vittatum | reverse complement strand
ACCAAGCTGTCCACGCACTTCTCCTTCAAGCCTGCGGGTAGGGGAGGGCTGAGGGTCCCACTCACACCCCACAACACCATGAGACAGAAAAGACAGGACAGGGCGGGAGGCTCTCCACCACACTGACCTTTGAGCGTGACAACAATGCTGGTCAGGCCCCGGCGGCACAGCGGCAGCTCTGGTGGCTCCGCGGCCCGCCATCGCTTTGTGGGGGTGGT
>NW_009707824.1:4555-4802 GCF_000703405.1 Apaloderma vittatum | reverse complement strand
TCCATCTTGGTGATGTAATCCTAGGTGGACAAGGACAGTCAGTGCCCAAGGGCTGGCAGGGTGCTCAGTGGGGCTCAGCAGCTCCAGGGGTAAGGACATGGCCCAGGCAGAGGCAGGCAGGGTGGAGCAGTCTAAGAGCACAGCTCTCGAAAGAGGGGTCCTCATGCTCTTACCTTGAAGACCTGGCAGACAGCCTCATCTAGCATCTTCCAGTCCACCTTCCCGCTCACCTTGGTCCAGCCCAGGA
>NW_009707824.1:4227-4503 GCF_000703405.1 Apaloderma vittatum | reverse complement strand
GAGTTGGAGCACCTCATCCAGCCCCAGAGACGAACTCTCCGGCCCTTATCCAGGGATATGGCACCAGGACAGGTCAGGCAGCCCACACTTACCCCCTTGATGATGTGCTGGGGCGGCATGCGCACCACGATCCGCAGCGTCAGCTCGTCCTTCTGGGTGCCAGCGCTGACGGCATCCATGGGGGACACATCTAGGGATGGAGCAGTGAGGTTGAGCCAAGCCACCACACCTGACCATGCCCAAACTGAGCCAAAACACTGCTGCTGCAGCTGATCG
>NW_009707824.1:1532-3830 GCF_000703405.1 Apaloderma vittatum | reverse complement strand
GGGCTGCCGGCAGAGGTCCTCACCTGCATGTTGTGCATAGTTTCCCGCAGCTGCTCCAGCTGGTGGGCCGAGTTGAGGGCCTCCAGGCGGATGTCTGTGAGCTTCATCTCCTTCTCCCACAGCTCTGAGCGCAGCTCCGACACCTCCTTTTTCTCTGGCTCGCCCTCGCCGTGGGCCTGGAAGAGCCTGGCCCAAGGGGGAGACAGAAGCTTGCACGCGTTCAGGGCCCCCCCTCACCACCCCGGGCCACTGGCCCTGGCCCCACATACTCAGTCGTGTCAATGCCCACAGAGGAGGACGTGGAGGATTTGATGGAGGGCGAGGCAGTCTCTGTGGAGCCGTGCTGCAGCTTGGGGGAAGAGGGGGCTGACGAGTCCGGCGTGGCGATCTCCTCGATGTCCGAGTAGGACGAGGCCGATTTGGGTCCCTTCTTGATGCTGAAGGCCTTGTTGAAGGAGCTGCGCAGCTACAGGAGAGGGAAACACTCTTGTTAGGGACAGCCCGACAGCGCAGCCTTGCAAGCAGAGACCTGCCCAGGACCCACAGACAGTCCAAGCTGGGAGCAGTAACACCACACCCCTCGCCGAGGCAGCGCCCCACCACGGCCCTAGGGAAGGCACCGGCCTGACCCCACTCTGCGGGTCCAGCTGAGGGATGGGGACACACAGCCCTTGGTGCAACACAAAGCAGAATTTTTTCCACTTTCAGTTTTCCTGCCTTAGCAGGGAAGTTGGACTAGATGATCTCTAGAGGTCCCTTCCAACTCCCACAACTCTGTGATTACTCCCGGGCGGCACCGCACAGCCCCACAGAGAGGGACCCATGGCTTGGTCAGGCTTCGCCCAGCCCTGCTCCCCACCAGCACCCCAGCAGGGTGCTCAGGCTCTGCACCAGCACCCCAGGCCATCAGGAAGGGCCAGCTCCATCCCCACATCCACCCCATCGCAGCCATCCCAGCGCACGACATTTCAAGGACATCCCCGCCTCTAGCTCCTGCAGAGCCGAGGTCGCTGTGCGAGGGGGTAATTTCAGCCCCACAGCCCTGCGGGGACCTCTCCTTGAGGTGCAGCTCCCACAAGACTTTCCCGGGGTCCCAGCCAGGCATGCAGCATGCACACAGCACACACAGAGCGGGCAGGCCAGCGGCGTGCCGAGGCCAGGGAGCGTGGAATGACACGGCACAGGGGTCAAACCAAGCCTGGGTCCTGCTTTTGCGCCACCAGCATGCGGGAGAGCAGCAGGACAGGCACCCCAGGCTCCCACCGTGTCCCCTGGAGGGCCAGAGCCTGGTCTGAGGGGAAGTGGGATGAAGAGGGGATGGAGAATGGGCAGGATCCAGCCCAAATCCCACAGGCACCAGGCAAGCTAGTCTGGTGTTCCCCAAAAGCAAAAATGCTGCATTTCAGTGTGAAAAAAAACAGGTGGGTGTCAGGCTCTGATGATGGTGGGAGAACCGGGGAGCACCGGGACCCACGTAGGTACTGACAGGGACAAAATCTTCTGGGGACATGCCAGCCATGGCAATACAGAGATGGGCAGCACCCACACCCTGGTGACCACAGGCAGCGCTGCAGCGAGGTCCCTGTCCCAAAAGATCTGGCTACAGGGAGTCAGGAAAGTGCCTGCCTTCCCCAGGGAAAGAAGGGGACTTGCCCCGCCCATGGGATAGGTCTCCGTCCAAGCCCCTCTTGCTGCCTCGGGGCCACCGAGGGCAGTTCAGCCCCTCGTGGGTATATTTTGGCCTCAACACAGAATGAAGCAGCCGAGGTGCGTGCAGCCCGGCTGGGGATGCCGGGATGGTCCGTGCCGGGGTTAGTGCCGGTGGGATGGATGGGATGCGGAGTGTTACGAGCACTGTCCCGCAGAATGAAGCGAGGGCCATGGCCGGGCATGGCATGGGGTGGAGGGGGCAGCATCGGACTTACCTCGTACACCTGGAAAAAAAGGGTTGAGGTCAGCATAAGGGAAGAGAAACAAAACAAAACAAGACTTAATCACGCGTCCAGCTCAGAGCCGCTTGGTGCGGGGAAGGGGCTGCCTGGCCGAGGCGTCCGGCCCCCCCGCACTGCCAGAGCCTACGTGGCCAGAAGGCAGATGTGGGGAAAAAACAAAGGAGCAGGCGTGCAGGACCAGGGCTGGAAAACTCCCAGAGGGGCTGGACAAGTCCCAGACAACACACGAAGACACAAATCCATTGCGGCTGCACACTCCTCACCAGAGCTGTCCCCAGGGGACAGAGGTGGCCAACACCACAAGGCCAACGCAAACCGAGAGCAGCTGGCTCATGGGGCTGACCCC
>NW_009707824.1:492-1149 GCF_000703405.1 Apaloderma vittatum | reverse complement strand
CCTCAAATCCCGGGGTGATGCACAGAGCACACATCATTCTGCTCCTGTCTCAGGCCACCTCCCGACCAGCACCTCGCACTCACACGGAGGGGTTCAGGACGAGAGCGGCACTCCTGGGAACAAAGCCAAGGTCAGCACCCAGAACTGGACTGTTGGCAAAGGGCTGGCAAAGGGGTGTCCCAGGGAGGACAACCCTCCTGCTGCCTCCCCACACCTGCACCGAGACCTCTTGTGGTGACAGCTTTGGCTGTCCAACTGTGTCTTCAGACGCTCCAGGGACTCAGGTGGGGAAGGGGTCCCCCTCCAGTTGCTCAGGGCCCCCTGCCTGCCGCGTGACCACCTCCCCTGAGGGAGCTGTGCCCTGGGGTCCTGGGGCAGCCTCAGGCAGGATCACCGCAGCTGGGTTTGGGTAAGCAGCTCAGGAAGGGCTGCACCCTTGTGGTGGGGGGCTGCGGCACCACACCTTACCTTTGGGGGTGACATCAGTGCCGTTAAGGGCACCCTGGATCACGGCTTGGGCCTCTGAATTCTTCTTCTTCAGGAAGTCGATGGTCTCTCGCAGGTCCAACAGCTCCGTGTCCTGAGGGAGCAGAGTCAGGAGCCATCAAGCACGTCCCGCCAGCGCGTGTCCCACCCAGAGCACCTCGGCAGCGTCAC
>NW_009707824.1:0-247 GCF_000703405.1 Apaloderma vittatum | reverse complement strand
CTGGAGAAGATAAATCACGGGTGCACGGCAGGGATGCAGAGCAGCGTGTCCTTCAGCGGCTCTCACGGGGACTCACGTTAGCCGACAGCTGGGATGTCAGGGTGGCCACCTTCTCCTGCGAGGACTCCAGCTCACGGCGCAACTTGCGGATTTGCTGTGGGGAGAGAGCAGAGGGAGTGAGAGGGGCCAGGTGCTCACCCTCGCCGCAGTGGCAGGGGGAGGCGGGGGGGAGGGGGGGAGGGGTGCC
>NW_009707823.1:0-11570 GCF_000703405.1 Apaloderma vittatum | reverse complement strand
GCTACTTTCAACCCACTCAGAGCCCAGCTTGAATTTGTGCCTGGGATTAGCCCGAACCAGGTGAAGGACCTTGCATTTTGACTTGTTGAAGCTCATGCAGTTTGCACTGGCCCATTTCTCAAGCCTGTCAAGGTCCCTCTGGATGGCATCTCTTCCCTCAAGTGAGTCCACGGCACCACACAGCTTGGTGTTGTCGGCAAACTTACTGAGGGTGCACTCAGTGCCATCATCCATGTCGCTGACAAAGATGTTGAACAGCACTGGACCCAGAACAGACCCCTGAGGAACCCCACTTGTCACTGGTGTTCATGTGGACATCGAGCCATTGACCACAACGCTTTGAGTGCGACCATCCAGCCAGTTTTTTATCCACCGAGTGGTCCATCTGTCAAATCCGTGTCTCTCCATTTTAGAGACAAGGATGTCATGTGGGACAGTGTCAAACACCTTGCACAAGTCCAGGAAAATGACATCCGTTGCTTTTCCCATGTCAACAAGTGCCGTAGCTCTGTTGTTTGAAGAGGGATAGTTTGATTTAACTTTTGAATTAATCAACTTTTATCTCCAAGGGCGATTTTAGATAACTGTTTGTTTGCAAAACAATATTTTATTAATAAAAAGACTTATAAACAGTAAGAAAGAATCACCAATTTTACACTGAATGAAAAATCCAAAACAAACTCCCAGAAACATGCCTCAGCTCTTCACTCTCTGTACAAGAAATTCCACTGGGTAGTAATCCTATGTATACATTGATCTAAAGATGCTGAAAGTACAACAAAAGCATCATGCATACTTCTAGGCAGAGCAGCTACACAGTCTGACAGACTTAACAATACACACACACCCACAAAATCTGTACATCAGTGATGAAAAAAGCCATGCTTTGTGTAGCACCAAGGGGATAATTACGTGGCTTAAAAAAAAAAAATTCACTGACAACCGCAAGCCCTGCAATCCTGAATTAGGGACACGACTGACCGATTTCTGCTTGCAGTTTCATCTCTTCTTTTCTCAAGGGAAAATTGTCAATAAGTGCAAAGAGCTCAGCTGGTGTTGCTGGGAAAGGATAGCGTTCCTTGTCCATCCCGTGCTTGTCCATCACCACGATGTTGAAATTGTAATGGGGGATTCTCAGCAGCAGCCTGCAAAATAAGGAACTCATTTTGTTAAAGGCCCACCTGGGCACATCAGCCTAACAAATGGCACAACCAGCCTGCTGGGTCTAAGCAGAGGAAGGCAGGGATGGTCCAAGGGGCTCTGCAGGGTCTGCTTTGGTTCAGCTGTACGAACAAGAAGTCAGAGAGAGGGTGGGGGTCTGCACGTGCTGCAGGCTGCACCTCTGCGCTAGGAAAGGGTCAAGGTAACTGCACTCAGCTCTGTTTTCTTCTCAGACCTCTAACTGCAAGTATAGCACATGCTGTCACAAGAGAAAAAAGCAGAAGACCAAAAAAAGGTACTATATACATTGCCTCAAGAAAACCATTCTGATGGAGCTACAGTTATAAGTAGATTATTGCCTTTCTTGGCTGCCACATGGTATAAAACCACAATGAGAAAAACCAGGATAAAAATATTTCAGTCAGTTTTTCATCACTTCCTAATAGTAACCATCCACCTGGTGATAACTCCAATTTAGGAGAACAAAAGCCTCTGCTAATCATGGTGGAGTCTTTTCCTTCCAAGTGGAAAAATGGGTCACCTGAGCTCCCTTGGAGGTACAGCAGACACAAAAGTGTATCATTGGTGCTCTTTTAATCTTTTGCTTGAAGGAGTACTGAGCTTGAAGATCCTTAGACATGCACTCAGTCACCATCACTGGTGTGGGGAAAATAAATTCAGGCAGCTGTGAAAGAAAAGCTGCCATGAAAAAGAAGGTTTAGGGGTAATGCTGGTAAGATGCAAAGCATCAAAATTGACCTTCCTCATGCTTCTAACAAGTTGGAGTGCTTGAAGTGTCTTGTTGTCGCAATTAGGGAGCTTGGCTATTAAATCCAAACTAAAACAAAGTTTGAAGCTAAGTTACGGTAACAGGAAACTACATTCTTCTTAGGCCTCATCTTGCCTAAGGAAAGTGCTTACCTTCTAGAAATCCAAATGCTAACCTTCTGAGGTATCCAAAGTTTTAACTAGGGGACCTGTGCTCATTAGCTTACTGAATGTCAATTCTGGACAGCATCTCTCTACAAGATGTTTAAGGGTGCACTTCATTTTGATTTATGTACCTTCCAGAACTAGAATGCTATGATTCACACACTGCAGTAACAATAGAGGGGAAAAGAAAAAAAAAAATTTCACACAGAAGACTTTCACTGAGTGCAGGCAGGTCATACCATACCAGCTTCCAAAATGTAGCTCCATTAAGGGTTGGGGAGGGAGCAGGAAATGTAGGCATTATCAGAGCTTGTCATTTTCTACAGAGCCACAAGAAAACCATTTCAAATTTAGTAAAAGTACTTTTACTTTTCAGAGTAAAAGATGAGCTCTTTGTGCTCTCTCTTCCCTTTTGCAGAGAACAAATATGTTGGGGTTTTTTTTTCTTCAATCCATATAAACCTCTCTGTCTTGTCAGCATTTTTTGTTGTCCCCAATTAAAACCCACTCCATTTCTTTAAGGCACATCACAGAAGCAGCTGCCTAAAATGCTCCTGGACTTTCTTCCTAACTAACTAACTAAGTACTACTTCCCCTACCAATGAGGCCTTCACTTCTGGCTCCTGTAGTCCTTCTGTCCCCAGGAAATGCTGGCACTTCCAAGTGAAAAACGACTCCCTGCTAGTCTAAAAATCAAGTCAACACAGTTTAGGCACCTCAGTAAAACTGCTGAATGGTGTAGTCAGGCTGGGGAGGCTGAGATGATTTCCCCCTTTGAAATACTGCCCATCTATCTCACTTCTACATCTGGGACTTCGAAAAGCAACCACTACTTGCCCTTCTGGGCTGGCCACAGCCTCCAGCAGCGCTGCAGAGACCATGAGCTGTCGCTGCCATCTGGGGCTGCACTGGCCACTGCTCCAAGGCTGTCCTTGCAAAGCAACTGCAGCCTGTTCAGTGGCAGCAATCAGAAACATAGACCTATATCATATCAAAGGGATACACAGGGAGGTCACATGAATTCAAAAATTTGTGCAGTTTAGGCAAATGGGCAAGGAAAGCGTGGTGCTTGAAAGATTGGCATAGACATCAGCTTGTTTCACATGGTAACAGCCCTTTTAATGTGAAACAAACAGAAATCCATGCTCTTCATTTCGTAAATACCAAATGCTTGTGGATTTGCAGTAGCTACTGCACAGCGAGAGAGCAAATTAATCCTAAAACTCACATATCAACATCCACCTTCCAGCATCTAGCTATATTCAGTAGAGTAGAATATATAGAACCATAGAATGTGTTGGTGTTGGAAGGGACCTTCAGAGGTCATCTAGTCCAACTCCCCTGCAGTGAGCAGGGACATCTTCAACTAGATCAGGTGCTCAGAGCCCCATCCAGCCTGACCTTGAATGCCTCCAAGAATGGGACCTCTCCCACCTCTTTGGGTAACCTGTTGCAGTGTTTTACCACCCACACTGTAAAAATTTATTCCTTACATCCAGTCTAAATCTACCCTCTTTTAGTTTAAAACCATTACTCCTTGTCCTGTTGCAACAGGCCCTGCTAAAAAGATTGTCCCCATCTTTCTTATAGGTTCCCTTTAAGTATTGCAAGGCTGCAATAAGGTCTCCCTGGAGCCTTCTCCAGGCTGAACAGCCTCAACTCTCAGCCTGTCTTTGTAGGAGAGGTGCTCCAGCCATCTGATCATTTCTGTGGCCCTCCCCTGGACCTGCTCCAACAGGTCCACGTCCTTCTTGTGTTGGACGCTCCAGAACAGGATGCAGTATGTATATTTTGACAGAGTAAGATATGGGGAATTAAAAGCAATGCACCATATACAACTTAAGGTGCAAACACAGCAGTATTGAGAGCTTAATTTACCTGAGTTGCAGGGCAAGTGATGGAGGCAGCAGCTTTACACCTATTCTTCCTATCTGTGCTGGGAAGACACCGACCAATTCAACCACGGTAACATGCCGGAGATCTAAACCACACTGTGCTGGCTGGAAGGGTTAAAAAAAGAAAGAGTTGTGTTAGAGAGAACAGGAAGTTGTTTTGAGCAGCAGCGAGTGTTTGTAAAGAGTCTGATCTTATGTTAGTGAGATGGTTTCAATTGAAATAAGAGCATACTTTGAAAAGTCTCTAAATCTCACTGCAAAGAACTGCAGCCTCATGACTCCAGGGGATGTTAAATGACGGATTCTGAATTACTCAAGAAAAACAATGTACAGGGACCACCTAGAAGTATAAACTTGTCTTTGTAATGACATGAAAAGATGCCAGCATATTATGCAGAGTGCCACTAATCTAATTTGGCAATCAAAGCAAGGTATGTGAAATGGAAGTCAACTGCAGAAAGTTTTTTTTCATGCCAACCTGTTAGAACACTGTCAAGTAGTGGCAAAAGTACTATAGCCGTTATATTTAGTATTTTAAACTACTTCATTTTGATCAATATGCTAAATTTAATCTAATGCAGGAAAAGAAAAACATTTCCTTTTTTTAAAAAAATACAACTTTAACTTAAGCCCACAGTTAAAAACATCATCATGTTCATATCCCAATGACTATTCATACCAACTTTTGTTACAGCTGTGAGAAAAGAAACAAGATAGAAGCGCTTGCTGTGGTAAAAGAATACAGGACTGGCTCCTTTCCCTGGGGGACTCCCCTAAGTCTAGCAAGAACCCAAAATGACCATCAAGTTTACAACATGTAAGGAAAATTAGCCAAAATTTTCTTTTTTTTAAAAAAAAAAAACCAAACAACAAAAAAACCTATCTGCTGCTATCACCATCATGCTGGATGATTTCTGTGCTGGGTCCCTGGACCTTTGTTTGCCGGTGCTCTCATTTCATCTGAAGCTCTTCACACTTCCTTGCACTGAGGTGACAAAGTCTGTAAGCCTGGTTCATATGAACTGCAACTACTGAAGTCGTGGATGGTTTGGTTATTTCCCAGCTTCTTTAGGAGCTGGATTAGAGAATAATTACTGAGCATAAGTTAATGTTAAATTAATTTGGGCACAGTGGAGGAGGGTCAGAACTGCCTAGGATTCAGCGACTGGTCAGTCAGAGGCAGCATAATCCAGAACAGAGCTGAATGAGAGACTGAGGAGATGTTTAAACTCAAATCCATATAAAAAGGATTAATCATAGAATGGCCTAGGTTGGAAGGGACCTCAGAGATCGTTTAATCCAATCTCCCTGTCATGGGCAGGGACACTACCTCTCGACTAAACCAGGCAACACATGGGGACCAAGCAGGAATCGAACCTGCAACCTCAGTGTTGTCATTGTTGTCAGCACTGCGCTCAGCCCACTGAACTAACCTACTACTGCATCAGATGATCCTTGAGGGGCTGCAATATAACAGCTGAAGTCTGCAGATTTATATCAAACAGTGGCACCTGTCCTCTTGTGTCTTTCTTTAAATTAAAAAACAATAGTTACAAGAAAACCTCCAAACTGTGTTTTTACCTGCAGCATTCCCAACTGCATCCTGTAGAAAAAGTTGGCTGCGGTAGGAGTTGAAATAATTAGCAGTCTCCGCTTCTCATAAAATTGATCCAGAAGTGCAGCTGCAGTCCTCACATTCACATTAATATTCATGGCTAGAATTAATTTAAAAGTTATAGAGCATGCCGAAAACAAATCTATTTCTAAAAGCACAAACGGTTAGAACAAGAAATAATAATGAAGAAGCTATGGGTGAAGTACTGGCCTCACTGCAGCCAACAATTTTAAGCTGTTGTGGCTTGCAAGATGGATTGACTCCAGAATGTGAAGTTTTGTAGAGAGCTAAACCACGCTATCAGTGATGAGGAACCATCATCACCCTAGGAAAGAGCAGCCAAAGGCAGCAAAGGCTTCTGCTCTAAGTGCAAATTGGCAGAGGAGACAAAGACTTAAGTTTTTTCCTCTAGAGCATTAATGTTTGCAGCTGTATTCCATCCCACACCCCCTTCCCAAATTCTTACTTCCAGAAGACCCATTGCTCTGGCTGCCCTTCTGGTACAGTGGTGAAACACTCACTTACGCGCACAGGTTGGCTCCACTCCTGACCACCCCAAATTGTACTGGCACACTCTAGCTGGGCTTCCTTGCAGCTCATAGCCACCGATGCAGGAGAACTCGCAGGTCGCACCGTAGTTATTTCCATCACCTGAACACTTGATGTAGCCGTTATCTGGGGCATTTAATTTCACACAGCGCCTGACTTTAAACAAGAGGCAAAAAAAAAAAAAAGGCAGGGCGTGAACCATCCTGATTGTTACTAGGGTAGCACGGCCAGTAGAATACCAATTTAGAAGACATTTTCATGTTTCCTTTCTATATTATTAGTAATGTACTTAATAAACCCAGTCAAACAAACAAAAAAACCCCTCTGAGCTCTTATGTGAACAGAAATGATACAGATGTATAGGCATATGCATGTGGTTGTGGTAGCATGGTGACAAAAGGTCATGGGGCACAAGAGCTGAAGCTGAAACCTGTAGGTTTCTATATTTAACTCCAGATTTCAAGCTCTAGACCTGTGAAAGAGCAGCACTGCTTGACAAATGCAAGTCAGCTGAAAAAATTCCTTTGTATACCTGTTTCAGCAGCTCACAAGCTAAGTATCAGGGAGAAGCCAGACGGAGGGAAGGCGTGAGGGGCGGGGAGGCAGGGCTGATCAGTGAAGCTCTTCCCGGAGTGATGGCCACCCACCCTGCTGCAGGCCTGGCCCCCAGGGTCTTGATCAGGACAGTGTTCTCCCTTTCAGCATCAACACACAGTTTATATACACATATGTATGCAGACAAATATCGAAATGAGGACACTTCTCAAATTGCCTGCTAAGCCAGATGCAAAACAGTGACTGTAATTATAGGGTAAACCATCATTCTTACCTCTGACTTTAACAAGAAATTTGCAAGTGCCTTTGTTTTCAGCTCTGTCATACACAGTATAGTGGATTTTGTGGTCACCTTCTGGAAAATGTGACCCTGGTGGCAGACCTTTCAAAATAACACTAAAACAGGAGATAAAACAGAACAGATGTTCATAAATTCACCAGTATTTTCCTGCTGGCAATGCCGTAAGAGCCTGAAGAGTGATGCTTGTGGCATGCTAAGACTGTCTGGCTGCGCTGCATGACTGAAGACTGAGAGCAAGCACCTGAAAAAAAGCTGGGCAGCGGCAACCAGAGTATTTAAACTTGCTACCAACAGCCCACTCTGGAGTGGTCCAAAAGGGTCTCACCCTGCTGAAACAGTGGAGGCAGGGCCTGCTCCCTTCCTAAAAGACAATCCATACTGCAGCCAAGCATCATGCCATGCCTAAATTAACTTATGTAAGGAAAAGTCAAGATTGATCCACCCTCATTTTGTATCGTGAACAACCCACTGCTGGGGCTGCAGTGGAACCTGGAGCTGGTGAAGTGTAAAACTTCCAGCCTCTTAGAGTGGAGACCTACCCCACCCGGCTGCTCCACACCGGTACTATGCCAACAGTCACTTGTGAGTGTTCGTATGTTCAGAACTGTAACAGAAAGCGAGATTTATTTATTGTCACAGCAGAATGGTGCAGTGATCCACAGCAGCATTTTCACTTGGAACTTGCTCCTAATCCTGCAGATGCAGCAGGAGAATTCAGACATGTTATGCTCAGTACTGAAGCAGTGACACTGAGCACTCTTTCACGTAACAGAAAAGCTTATGGACTTAAGGGACTGCAGGATCTGGTGCTTTTAAGGAAAACACTGAATACTCTATCACAGTTCAGCAAGATTTTATAAAAAATAGATATGTGATTTATGGAAAAGTTTCCACAGATTCACCAGCTACCGTCTTTTGGGCTGAGAACAGTTACTCATATGACAACGTCCACATGGGATATTCCCCATTTTTTTTGTCCGTCAGGCTTCATCAAAAAGACTGGAATTTCTTTATTCTGACACTTTACAAAGTTCCTTTGTCAGGCTTAAAGTTTTTTTGCCATAGAATTGTTACATTAGAACTTAACAGCAATTGTTTTTATTTGTGCAATGAATTCTTTTTTTCTGATATTATTTAGATTACAGCAATAAGAAGGCAACTCTACTGTGTCTTTCAACATCTTTTTTGCATTCACATAAAACTGTAAACATCTTTAAGGGTACAATTTTGAGCTTTTGAACTTAACCAGTCCACTAATACAGCATTAGAACATGTAACTTGCTTACTGAAAGAAGCAATTTTCTATACTCTTACCATTACAATAATATAGATAGATTAACATAAATCCTGCATGATAAAGATGGGAAAATCAGAGAAAGGGATACTATCACAACTACACCTGGCTCTTCTGCAAAATGGGACTGTGTAACTATAAGAATTTGGCCAGGAAATTCTGAAGCAAGTATTAACATTTAAATCCAATATTTAAAGCTACCAAAGTTTCAAATGTGAAGCATTACTTTAAAGGTAATTGCAGGATGGTGGGACATCAGTAGTCAGCACCACTTCAGGAAGAAGCCTAAAGATGATTGGAGATACTGTTTTGTGACACAGTTCACCTTGTGTTTTTTAAGACAGTCATAACTGCCTCTGTTGCTACCACCAATGCACTATTGTCTCTTCATTTTTATGTATAAAAGGTAACTTGCTGTGAGAAAACTTGTTGACTACGAGACACACAAAGAAGCTTTGGAAAATTTCACAGGTAAAGTCAAAATGCTATTGTTGTTTATTCCATCAGCTCTAGAATAACCTCAAATCTGCTACCCAGGACCAGCAGTAGTAGAAGGCAGTTCCTGAACAACTCCCCTTGAAGCTGACGACTTTTTCAGTTAAACATGCAATTCGTTATGGGCCAGTGATGTGCAACAGCTCTAAATAAGCATCTTGGATTAACTAACGGCAAAGGGTGCCTGGCCACCCTTGGCTGCTGAGCTGCTAACCAGGAACCCCAGGAATAAAAAGGAGAAAACACAAGCATTTACAGATCTGCACCTACTCTGTCAGAATCCCGTCAGCAGTGTCCCGTCCCTCTGGGGTATCCCAGAACACTCGGGCCGTCAGCTTGTTGGGCTCCGCGGTTTTTTCCTTCACACTCGGGCACTGGATCCTTGGAGGTTCAGTATCTGTTGAAATAAACATCACAGAAATGGGCACCTGTGCATCTGTCACAGTTACGCATCTTCCTCACTAGCCACTGTAACCTGGGACCACCTTCAGCTGTGCTCCTCTACACTGGAGCTGTCCCACACAAGGCAGGTGCAGCCTGTACTTCCTCACCTTTTCGTGAGAAGAGGAAGAGATTACAATGATCAACAATCCCCCTGCAACGTTAACAAACTAATTAAAAAGTAGTTATCATAACTTTCTTTAGCTAGTCCCCAGTTAAAATGTGACGTCTAGAAATCGACTGCATTTTGCTTTGAATACTCAAGACTGTACCCAAGGAGCTTGACCCTTCTGTTTATCTGCTCTGCCTCTCTTTACTCATCTGTGCAGTGGTTACTGTTAAGAGCACTTGTGAAGCACACTGAATAGCTTTGCACGTCACTGTTAAGTTCTTATTTTTCCTGCAGCAATGGCAAAAAGAGATACAACGGAAGACTGATACAATTGTAATTTTGCAGAGAATTGCTGCTGCATGGCTGATGGAGGGCAAAGGCAATGCACAGCTACTCATCTTCCATTGGTTCCATTGCCAGTCTTGCCAGTACAGCAGAAACAGATGGGCAAGCCAAGTCCAAACACCATCACAATCATTAATTAAAAAAATAAAAATAAAACTACCTTTAATAGCTTAGCCTTGGGTTGTACTCAAAACAAAGTCTAAAACCACAGAGTCATACACCAGGCTTTAAAAATGAACACAGAGACAAGATTTGCTCTTTACCTACAAGCAGAAAATAATTCCTAGAGTGTTTCTTAAATTTAAAGGGTGGCAAGCCTTATATTTTCATTTGCAGGGCAAAGCGACAAAAAGTACAATCTGGATTTCTTTCAAAGAATAGCAATGAGAAAAGGCTTAGGTCCTTATAAAGCATCAAAAGCACAAAATATATGAAAAAAAATCATAGACCCTCATCCTAAAAGCAACACATAATGTTTTCTACCAGTCTAATGAGGGCGAGTGCAGCCCTGCTAATAGCCCCTTCAAATTTGCAATGGTAAGATTTAACTTTTGAGAGCTGGTTTATCTCTATTTCTTCAGTAAGATTTTTCCTTCAAACTCCCAATGTCACAGCTGTGTGAGGCACTTCCATAGGAAGAGCTCCTATCTTAATTTCACACAGGAGGGAGTGAGTGAGATACTTGCAAGTAAGTGTACCAAAGTTATTCAGAAAACATCAAGCATACTGCAAAGTGCCTTACACAAATGCTTTTTTTGTGAGGTTATTGGTAAACAAACAATGAAAAAATATATTTTCATACAGTATTGAAATGATATACCACTGATTTCTTTGTAGATCCTACTAGAAGGTGAAGCTAACAAAAGTGGGTTTTCACTGCAGGGAGTAGAGCAATCGCAAACCAACAGTAGAATTCTCTAATCAGCTTTTGAAGCTTCCTGTACATTATGAGAACACTTCACTAAGCATACATGAGGCACTTAGTTCTTCCTTACGGATCCTTTAACTTTCACTTTGTGAGTTCATTCACTCCTCCTTTCATCTACTTCAGTACGCTGATGAGCAGCATACTCAAGCATCCACTCCGGCTGCAGGGAGCACTTCGTCTCCTTTCCCTTAGAGTACTCTCCCATTATGTGCAAAAACCTGCGCTCACACCACACCACAGAGCTCTGCCTTCCTCTACAGAACTATGTTGCTCTCAATCACCCCCAGTGCAGCTGAATTAGGGTAGGAAATATCCCAGCCTCACCAAGGCTGCTTCTGGCTCTGCTTAGTTTACTGTGGCGATAGCTCACCACAGTGTGATGGATTAAATACATGAAACACTGGACTAAAACACAGAAAGGCATTTAAGGACTCAGTGTTTTAAGCCTTTAATTAACTAGAAACCTCGTTACGCCATTTAGTGCAGTGAAGCCTGGTTAGTACGAACCAGCTTGGACTTTTACATTATAAAGACAAACAACGCAGTTACTGTGGGAACCAACTCACAAAGCATCCAGGGGCCAGGCAGCCTTTCTTAGCTGGACTGAAAAATTCCTGGAAAAGATATTTTCTTTGGTTGTTTCAGCTGCCTCTTAGCATTCAACAGGCACTAAATGAACACCACCAGATTAACTCTGCTTTTAAATGGACCAAGAGAAAGCAGCTGTCTACCAAAGAGGCTCCTTAACTGCAGTGGCAACTCGGATGTGTTAAACCAAACAGCACTTAGGTCTTTTTCCTTGGGCCCTTGTACAAAGTTGCAGCCAATATACAGCTTCTTACACACTTTGGCCATGATTTCGCAGAAGGAAGACAGGTGTAAAAAAACCCAACCCATGTAAATGCAGAGAAGGTGACAAAAGAACATCCAGGCAAATGCACAAAGC
>NW_009707822.1:23141-23598 GCF_000703405.1 Apaloderma vittatum | reverse complement strand
ATTGCGTGGGTGGCGTAACTGGTGTAAAACCGATGACAGGTGACTTTCAGGCCCGGAAAAACGTCATCTCCTGTTGTGATAGCATGGGGACGTGTTCCAGGCGAACAGTCCTCACCAGAAAGGCTTGCTCTGCACGGGCTGGAGGCTGCGGAGCGCTGCCAATGGCTGGCCCCCCCCGCTGGTTTTGAGCGCTGCCTCCGCGAAGCCGAGCGTGCGAGCCAAACGATGGTGTAAAATGCAGGCGTCCCTTTCCCCGTGAGCAGGGAGGGTGGTGCAGAGAAAGGCGGCTGCTCCACCATGCCCCGAGACCTGTGGGACAGCAGCTCTGGCCCCTCTCGGAGGGGAGTGTGGAGGCAGAAACCCGCATCCACCCCAAAGTCCCCGTCTCCTCCCGCCATGTCACCCGCCGTCCCCAGCTTGCTGTGCCCTCTGTCCGTCGCTAACCCATCCTCTCCCC
>NW_009707822.1:19646-23054 GCF_000703405.1 Apaloderma vittatum | reverse complement strand
GAGCAAGACCAGACGAGGGCTCAGCTGCAAGTCCAGAAGGTACGAGGGGGTTTGGGCGATGGGCTGGGCTTTGGGGGACACGCACACGCAGCTTCACCCTCGTGTGGTTCCTGGGCTTTGGTAGTGCAGAGAGATGCAGCGCTTGTTCTTGGTAAGTTCAAGGAGAAAACAAAGGAGAAAGAGGATTTAGGGAAATGAGGTGTTTGGTTTCTAAAGGAAAAAGCTTCCTGCCCATTTGCAGGAGCCAAAATCTTTGCACAGCCGCTGAGGACGGGGTGGGTGCTTGTGCCTGGACTCCGATCGAGGGAGCGGCTCCTTCCCTGGAGTTTTCCTTCCCGGGTCTTGCAGGTGCTGGCAGGAGGAAGGGTATAGAGAAATGTATATATTGATTAATGAGGGTGCTTTTACATTTGCTTTTTGCTCATTGTTCCTTGCAGTGGGGGACTCCTCATTTCCCTCCCGGCAGCCAGACGCGGAACAAAGAGGCGCTGGGGTTTTTTTTCTTTATATCTTTGAGATGAGCTCATGCCTGAAAGAACGTGTATTTTAAATAAACGGCCCTTTTCTTCACTTACCAGCCTCGGCAATCAGAGCAGTGTAAAGGCTTATTGGATTTTTTTGAAAAAAAAAAAAGAAAAATAAGACATTGTTATAAAGGAGGGGGACTGAACCATTGAGATTTAAGTTAAATTGAGCTCAGCTCAGGCTTGGCTTCCTGCTGTTAATCGCGTGGACCTTGGGAATGGCAAAATTATTGGTAGATGCAGTTCTGGAGAGCATCATTTGGGGGGTGAACATGTTCCCTAATGGATGGACGGTGGAGCTTTTCCACTGCTGAGGACTCTGGATGTGGAAGTGGACTGGTACCTCATTTTAAGAGAGAGTTTTTCAGGGCTTTGAAAGAGAGAGGTTGATGTCTATGAGTCACGAGAAAAGCATGCGGCAATCTGCGTTTTCAGCCAGGTTTTCAGCGCCACAGGATGCTTGTGCTGAGTTTTGCGGGGTCTCTGCAGCGGGAGGGTCCCGCGGATGGGCTGGAAGGGGGAGGTTGGGCTCGGCTCTGATTTTTTTCCTTTCTTTGGACATTCCCTTTTCTGCAGGCTTTTTCCATCGACATTATTCGGCACAAAGACTCCATGGATGAACTGTTCAGCCAGCGCAACGAGATCTTCGGGACGTGCGGGGAGGAACAAAAAGCTGTTCTCCAGGTGAGCCTCCCGCTGCCAGTCGGGGGAAACAGGGAGGGAGGCGAACGCTCAGCAAGAGCTTGCACAGGCTGAAGTAGTTGAAAATTACCCCATCTTTAGTAATTCCCACCAGCGGTAGCAGAAATCTCTTTACATTTATTACTCTCTTTTATTGCATATTTTTATTGCAGTGTTTGGGGATGGAGCGGGGGAACAGCGGATGTTTCAGAGGCTGCTTTAATTGGAATTACAGCTTGTGCACATGGAAGGCCACCAAAGGCACCTCCTGCTCTTCCAGCTCGCAGCGTGCAGCTGCCTCTTTCCCCGCGCCCTTTTGCATCCCTCGGTGTAATTCTCCTCCCTCTATTTATTTAATTTTCTTAAGGAGAAAACCGAGTCCCTGGTGCAGCAGTACGAAGCCGTCAGCCAGCTCAACTCGGAGCGTTACGCTCGCTTGGAGCGCGCCCAGGTCCTGGTCAACCAGTTCTGGGAGACCTATGAGGAGCTGAACCCGTGGATCGAGGAGACTCAAGCCCTCATCTCCCAGCTGCCGCCTCCCGCCATCGATCACGAGCAGCTCAAGCAGCAGCAGGAGGACATGAGGGTAAGAAGACGCGGCGTTTGCATCTCCTGTGGCGTTTGTACCTCCTGCACCATCAGTTCTTCTACCTTAAGTGGAGGCGCAGCGCTTGTGGGGATGAGAATGGCTTTTTTTTTTTTATTATTTTTCTGATTTTTTTCCCGCGTTCTCTTCTTTTTGGGGATCCTACCTATGTAGTACAAGCGTGCCACGAACCACGTGAAAATTGCTCGTTACGTTGGAGCATTATAACGGAGATTGCGCCCAAGGGAGCCTGGCTGCATTCAGATTTCCTGCTTGATTGTGGCAGGGATAACCGCTTTGTGCTTTTAGGGTAGAGGGCTGCAAAGTGGCTTTTCTCTCCCTGTGAGGAGGGTGAGGAGCCGGCGGTGCCAGGGAAGGTCCCATGCCGGTGCGCGCGGAGCCGTGGCCGTGTTAGGAAGAGCTCAGTGCCATGTGCTTGGCAGATGCTGGGTCAAGAAATCGGCGGGGCGAGCTCACTGCCAGATACGATCGCTGCTCTCGGAGCGTCGCGTGAAATAAATAGGCAGCGGCTTTCAATAGATTTCTAAACAAATGTTTTTTTTTTCTTTCCTCCCCCTGCCTCTATTCCCTAGCAACTGAGAGAATCCATTGCTGAACACAAGCCTCATATTGACAAGCTGCTGAAAATCGGCCCGCAGCTCAAGGACCTCAACCCCGAGGAAGGGGAGATGGTGCAGAAAAAATACTCAACGGCTGAGGCCATGTATGCCAAAATCAAGGAGGAGGTGTGTCAGCGGGCGCTCGCACTCGACGAAGCCGTCTCGCAGTCCGCCCAGGTACGCCGGGGGGGGCAGAGGAGCCGAGTCTTTCTTACCGCAGTCCCCTGGGGAAGCCACACGCTTCGAAATGCGGTTTTATTCCAAAGGTTGCCCTTGTAAAACCCTTTGTGAGGCGGTCAGACACCTCCAGGGTAGTTTCCCGCTGCTCGGCGCTGGCCGCGAAAGCCGCCGAGGAGGTTTGAATCTTGACGTGGTAAATGGGGTAATAAATTTTTACAACCTCAATGATGATGCTCGTTCAAAGGGGCTGTTTTGGCATCCGCCCAAGGTTGAAAGCGCCCCTGAGAGCCTCTCTAAAGAGCTCGGAGAGATAAGTTTCATTCCTGATAAGCTATGCGTGCAGCAAACGGCCACCGCATCCTTTGTACGGGAGAGTTGTCTCCAGGGTCTGGGCATCTCCGGAGAAGGTCGATGATGGCAGGAGCAGAGATATGAAAGGAAGGGCAGAGACTGTAGGTGCTGAAGTCCAGAAAGGGGGTGAAGACTTGCTGCCCCTGAGGGTTTAGCACCCCTAGTTGTGTTTCATTTCACCCCGTGTTACCGTAGCACAGTTGGTTTTTTTTGTCACGTCCGGGGTTTTTTTATTATTTTTTTTTAATTCCTGTATTGTGTAGTCACATTCTCGTGGTTTGCACTTGTATTAACTCCGAGTTTTTCCCCCCCCACACCCCCCTTTTTTTTTTCTCACTCCCATTGTGGAATGTGTTATCTGTGTGTGTTGCTGCCTGTGCCCGTCCTCCCCACATGGTCCCATTTCATTCTTGTGTTGACTGCGCCCCACCATTGCAGATTACGGAGGTAAGCCCCACCACCACAG
>NW_009707822.1:18916-19599 GCF_000703405.1 Apaloderma vittatum | reverse complement strand
TGACACCCGGCCTTTTTATTTTCTGCTCCGTGCACAGCTCGGCAGAACGTGCTTAAAAATTAACTCCGGGGGCCTGAAATCCCGTTTCTGCGATGGCTTTCGTTGCGTTGCTGCCTGGTCTCAGCCCTGGCCAGCTTCCACTGGGAATGCTTGCTGCAAAGCAGGGGTGGTTTTTGTTTGGTTTTGGTTTTTTTTTCCCTTTTGGAGCGGATTACACTGATGCACAGAGCTTTCTGCTCTTGCTGGACTTGCCGGTTTGCTCCTGCTTGTTGGCCGAGCCAGCCTGCTCAACTTTGCACCGAGAGCCCGTCTCCTCTCCGCTGTTAGAGCCTGGGACGTGGCAAACCCCAGCTCTGGTGTCCTGCAGAGCTGTCCTCCTCGCCAGCTGAGATGATCTGGGGATCTTTAAGGCCAAAGTTGACTTTTCTGGTTTTTTTGTTTGGGTTTTTTTTTTTAAATAACCATAATAAAACCCTGCAAGACCCCCTTCCTCTCTCACTTTTGGCTTTCTGGTTCTGCTTTTGCCAAAGCCCCGGCAGCTCGCTCCTCCCGGTGTGCATGCAGCCTAACGCCGCCTCCGCTGACCCTCCCCGGGCTGCTTTTCTCTGAACCACTGGAGATTCCCATCAGCACCGAACGCGGGCGCTTTTTCCAGCCGCGGATGCTCAAAACCGCCCGCACCG
>NW_009707822.1:15930-18894 GCF_000703405.1 Apaloderma vittatum | reverse complement strand
CAAGAAGCGGCTGGAAAAATAACCTGCGTTGGTTAGGGTCGAATCCGGTGACAAAGTCGTTGCCGTGTTCGGTGCCTCCGTATGGTTTGAGCTGGTGCAGCCGGAGGAAAAGCAAGAGGCCGGCTTGGACGAGAGGCTGCAGGTTTAATTGCTGTTGCAGGCAACATTTGTCCTCTCCGAGAGGCTGCTGGGCTGTTGCAGGGAGCGACGCGGCGTTGCTTAACCCCGTCTCGCCCCGCCCTGACGGAATTGTTCTTCTCTAGTTCCATGACAAGATTGAGCCCATGCTGGAGACGCTGGAGAGCCTCTCGTCCCGCCTGCGCATGCCGCCCCTCATCCCCGCCGAGGTCGAGAAGATCCGGGAGTGCATCAGCGAGAACAAAAACGCCGCCGTGGAGCTGGAGAAGCTGCAGCCTTCCTTCGAGGCTCTGAAACGCCGCGGGGAAGAGCTGATCGGCCGATCGCAGGGAACGGACAAGGACCTGGCAGCAAAAGGTATCTGCGGGTGGATTGAACGGGAGATGGGGGCTCAGCCCCAGCTTCTCCTGCCCAGAGCACGGCTCCAGCGCTGCTGGGGAGGCTTCGATGTCCCAGGGATGTATTTTAGAGGGCCTCCTCGCTTTAGGAGGACGGGCGAGTCCTCTGGTGCCTGCTTCCATCTGGAGCAGCCAGGGTGGCATCAGCCAGAGGAGAAAGGACAATTTGTGGCTTCTCAGGCAGAGGTTTCAGCTCAGCCAAGCCCTCACCCTGAGCCGGTCCCTTGTGGCAACTGTTGGTGGCCCCGACGAAATGATTTGTTGGTGTCGATTCAGCATCTAATGGAGGGAAGGAACATCCCCAGCACAAAAAGACCCGTCAACACGATTGGCACTAATTGGCACCTTTCTTGGCAGCTCAACAGGCAGCTCATGGACTGAGTGAGCCTGGGCTTCACGCTAGAGGTGGCCAGAACAGAGGTTTTTTGGAGGAGAGTATGTGGGCAAATTTGTCCTGAGCCTCCCTGCACATAAATAAAGGCTTTATTTCTGCAAGCTGGGAGTTTCTCATGTCCCTCAGTATCTCTCAGAATGAATGCTCTGCTAGTCTTGGCCATCTTTAATGCCCATTTGAATATTCCCTTGGCTATTTCTAAGAGGATAGCATTTGCAAAACACTTTTGAGCTGTAAAAAAGTTTTCTTCTTCACTGGATGTTTTCATTCTTTTCCTCAGTAATCCAGGATAAGTTGGATCAGATGGTCTTCTTCTGGGAAGACATCAAAGCTCGGGCGGAGGAACGTGAAATGAAGTTCCTTGATGTCCTGGAGCTTGCAGAGAAGTTCTGGTATGACATGGCAGCCCTCCTGACTACCATCAAAGACACGCAGGACATCGTTCACGACCTGGAGAGCCCCGGCATTGACCCCTCCATCATCAAGCAGCAGGTGGAAGCGGCGGAGGTGAGGACCATGAGACTGTACCTCTGCCTGGAGCTTGTCTGCGCCCAGCTTGTGAGCTAAACTGGGACAGGTCTTAGATACGAGCATGGCCAGAAGTGGCTGTACAATAGTTTTGTAGGCAGTCGGTCGGATTATGGAATGTTATTTCCATTGCAATTTGAAACTGCACGGAAAAAACCAGAAATGTATTTTACATATCCCTCCCCACTGCCACCACCACCCCCTGTTCCAGACAGGGAAATGCTGCTTAAATCACTTTATCTGCTTCTGTTTTGGGAAGCTTACCAGGCGTGAGGTCAGAGTTGTGTGCCCACTTGTTTGGAGCAATGTGGAAGTTTACACGGTTCGGCTCCCAGGCTGAGGTGAAGGCATCTGAGCGCTGCCTGGCGTGGGAAGTGTCTGCTGAGATTTCGGTCAGACCAGGCAGAAGTGTAAGGCTGGATGGGCTTGGGTTTGTACACTGTCGGTTGTTTCAAATAAAGAGTGAAACCCACCTCAGATGGGGTTTGACTCAGACCTTGGGGAGCAGGGATGTTTCCTTACGCTCAGTCTGTCCTTGCTGCTTCCCTTTTACAACCATTCGCTCTCCAAATGAACTCTGGGATTTGCAAAATACTCCACAACCCTTGTGAGCGACACCTTCAGCCAGGCGGCTCAGGCACACGTCAGGCTCGACACAGATGTTCTCTTTTTAGTTCCCTCAACACCTGCACGCTGCAGCGTTGTCCCTGTGGGAGCAGAGCAGGCTGGGGACACGCTGGGGACATGCTGGTGAGCAGGAGGGCCATCTGCTCGCTGCGTAACCCCGTCCTGGGGTCTGGCGTCAGGCTGTTGGCCAGGGTGCAGGAAGGACTCTCCGTGCTTTAGCCCTCCTGTTCTTGGGGCAATTTTGGAAGGGTGTTTAATAATAAACATTTTCCTTCTGTCACAGACTATTAAAGAGGAGACGGACGGCTTGCACGAAGAGCTGGAGTTCATCCGACTCCTTGGAACTGATTTAATTTTTGCCTGTGGCGAAACTGAGAAACCAGAAGTGAAAAAGAGCATTGATGAGGTAGGAGAAACCAGCGGCCTCTCCTTCCGATAAAATCAGGTAGGAGCAAGTGGGAGCTCCAGGAGAGGAGCCTGACGGATTTTGTGGGCAATCTTGTGTTCCGCAGATGAACAACGCGTGGGAAAATCTAAACAAAACGTGGAAGGAGAGGCTTGAAAAGCTTGAAGAAGCCATGCAGTCGGCTGTGCAATACCAAGACACGCTTCAAGTAAGAGGCTGGCCTGTTTGCACGGAGTGGGTAGACCTTGGGAACAGCGAATCCTCTCCCTGCGGTCATACTGGGATTTGCACTAATGCAAAGCAGAAAACATCCCCTGGGCGAGTGTTTGCAGCCCCTGATAGAGCTTGAGCTCCACAAGCAGCTCCGAGGAAGCACAGATAGTTGGTTGCATTCATCTTCCCAATTTTCTGCATGCAGCAGCAGGCTGAGCCTGGCTGCCAGCGGGGCCCTGCGGGGGAAGACGGAGAGGGGA
>NW_009707822.1:9066-15833 GCF_000703405.1 Apaloderma vittatum | reverse complement strand
GCCGGCGGCGGGAGCCTGCGTTGCCGTTCCCTTCGCTAACGATGCCCGTGCTCCTTTCAGGCCATGTTTGACTGGCTGGATAACGCCGTCATCAAGCTCTGCAACTTGTCTCCTGTCGGCACCGACCTCAACACGGTGAAGGAGCAAATGAACGAGATGAAGGTAGCCGGGCGCGGTGGGACCGGTTCGCTGGCGCTCGCTTTGCCTCGCGGAGCTCGCGCTCCAGTGATTCATTTTGTTCTGGTTTTTGTCCTGCTTGTTTTGGCAGGAGTTTAAAATGGAGGTTTACCAGCAGCAGATTGAGATGGAAAAGCTTAATCACCAAGGTGAACTGATGCTAAAAAAAGCTACAGATGAGACAGACAGAGACATCATAAAGGAACCACTGACAGAGCTGAAACATCTCTGGGAGAATTTGGGCGAGAAAATTGCTCACAGACAGGTAGAGAGGGCATCTGGGTTATGCGAGGTTGAAAGGATGGGCCCTCCCCCTCCTTCCCGACTTAAACTTTCTTTTTCCATCCCTGTCCTCGCCCAGCATAAGTTAGAAGCTGCCCTCCTGGCCCTGGGCCAGTTCCAGCACGCCTTGGCTGAGCTGATGGCCTGGCTGACCCACACCGAGGAGCTGCTCGACGCGCAAAAACCCATCAACGGAGACCCAAAAGTCATCGAGGTCGAGCTCGCCAAGCACCACGTGAGTATTTCCCTCTCCGGCTCCTTTTTTAGCCTGTTCCTGCTGTGGGATTTTATTTCTCGTGAAGGGTTTGAGTTGATTTGAGCCCGGGCAGGAATGAACAGGGGAGTTTTTAGAGAGGTGTCCAACCACCGCATCTCGTGTAGGTGCTGAAGAACGACGTCCTGGCCCACCAAGCGACCGTGGAGACGGTGAACAAAGCGGGCAACGAGCTGCTGGAGTCGAGCGCCGGGGACGATGCCAGCAGCCTGCGCAACCGCCTGGAGAAGCTGAACTCGTGCTGGGAGTCGGTGCTGCAGAAGACGGAGGAGAGGGAGCAGCAGCTTCAGTCCACACTCCAGCAGGTCGGAGGGACGCGCCAGGGGTGCCCCGCGCTGCGGCGGATCGCTGCTGAGGGTCCGCTCGCTGCTTCGCTTTGGGAGGAAAGGGAGGGGGAAAGAGAGAAACACTGTTGTTTTTTTTAATACGAGTTTTTCATGTAGCTCTTAGTCCTGGAGGGGTTTGATGCTTGCACAGAAGCAGGGAGCAGGCACAGCCTGGTTAAGGATATTCCATGTACGCCCCTCCTTAAGAGCTGCTGCATCCAGCTCTGCCTCGTTATCTGGTTTTGAAGCAAAAACTGCGTTAACTCTGGCGCATGATCAATGGTGGCTGATGTCACCCGATCCGTGGCTGATAACGTGTTCCCGAACAGGCCCAGGGTTTCCATGGTGAGATTGAAGACTTCCTCCTGTGGCTAACGAGGATGGAGAGCCAATTGTCGGCATCAAAACCCACAGGAGGTCTGCCAGAAACTGCCCGGGAACAACTCAATGCCCACATGGTAAATTGTTAGGAGACATTTCTTTTTAATGCTTTTAATTCTGCAACCTTCCGTCTGTCAAATATCAGCGTCAAAACTGAATCTGATGGGAAGAAGAGCACTTCTCTGGTCTCTTCTTACCCATAATTTTTGCACTTGATGGCTGGGACAAGCATCACGATGCTTTAACCGCCTTTCTCTGCTCAAAGTGCCAACACCGTTGTCACTTTGCTGCTGTCCCCGAACCTAATTTTCTCGTCACCCTGAGTTGCAGCGAGCCCTGGTCCCTCACCGAACTCTGCTTTTCTCTAATCCTTCGGTGATGCCTCCTTGCAGGAGCTGTACGGCCAGTTCAAAGCCAAGGAGGACGTGTACAGCCAGCTGCTGGCCAAGGGGCGACTGATGCTGCTCAACCGCGACGACTCTGGCTCTGGCTCGAAGACGGAGCAGAGCGTCGCGCTGCTGGAGCAGAAGTGGTGTCTGGTCAGCACCAAGATGGAGGAGAGAAAGGTAGCGTTGGCTGGTTTGTTGGTTTGGGCGGTTTTTTTTTGACAACATCTGTCTCGGTTGCGCAGGTTGAGTTTGTCTTTCAGATGATGCTGTCTGAGCTGTCAGGTTTTTTCTAGATAGTCGTCAGAGCTGCTTAAATCACACAGAAAATGAGAGGAAAATTGCGTTTTGGGTTAATTTAGAGGAGAGGTGGGAAGAAATCTCCCGCGGCTCTGAAAGACAGGCTTTGTTGGTCGTCTGCGAGACAGCAGGCCAAATCCTCCTCCGAGCTGACTCCATCCTAGGCTTTTGGCTGGGGATGAGATAAAACAAGGGACGCGGTGGCCTCAGCCCAGAATAAATTTGCGGCGCTGCAGCTGTTGCCGTCGAAATATCGCCCACCTCATTTGCCGAGCCGCTCTCCCCGGGGCGAGCCCTTTTCTCAGGAAGCTGAGGGTGACGCAGCTGCTCGTGTGCTGATGAAGGTCTCCCCTTTCAGGGGCGACTCCTTGTTTTGAAAGAAAGCGGCGGCTTTCAGTGAAACCCCCGCTCCCCTTGGTAAACAAGTCGCGTTCCCAGGCCGAGGCGATGAGGTTCCTGTTGGAGGGACGTTTCGGCGGGGACACAAAGGCTGCCTCTGTCTGCGAAACTGCCGATCGTGAGCTCTCACCCTTTCGTGTTGGGTTTTTTTCTCTCCTTCCCCGCCAGGCGAAGCTGGAGGAGGCCCTAGCCTTGGCCACGGACTTCCAGAACTCCCTCCAGGACTTCATCAACTGGCTCACGTTGGCCGAGCAGAGCCTGAACATCGCGCCCCCGGCCAGCCTCATCCTCAACGCCGTGCTGGCCCAGATCGATGAGCACAAGGTACCAGCGCCACGAGCATTCAACAAGCTCCCCAGGGTGGAGAGACCGAGAGTCGGCGCCTCGTATCTCCCTGGGGCTGCTCGCAGGAGCATCCAGCTCCCCTGATGGCCAGGAGGACATCTTTGTCTTTCACAGGTGTTCGCCAACGAGGTGAATGCTCATCGGGATCGCATCATCGAGCTGGATCAAACTGGGAACCAGCTGAAGTTTCTCAGTCAAAAGCAGGACGTGGTGTTGATCAAGAACCTGCTGGTGAGCGTCCAGTCCCGCTGGGAGAAGGTCGTCCAGCGCTCGGTGGAGCGGGGACGGGCTCTTGATGATGCCAGGAAGCGAGCCAAGCAGGTGAGAAATGTGGGAAGGGTGCCCCAGCCCCCGAAGTGTGGCCAGCCTTGGGGGGTGGAAGGTCCCGAGACCAGAAAAAGGGACTGGGGACACCACCAGTGTAAAGTTTCAGACTTGCTGCTGTTTCTTTGCAGTTCCATGAAGCTTGGAAGAAACTGATTGATTGGCTGGAGGATGCAGAGAATCACCTGGACTCAGAGCTGGAGATTTCCAATGATCCTGACAAAATCAAGCTCCAACTCTCCAAACACAAGGTAGAGCTTTGCCAAAGTAAGACTGGTGTTGGGTGCAGGGTGGAAGGGTGCTTCGTCGGGAGGGCAGGGCAGCACCTCCTCTGCCATCAGGAGGATACCACGTCCAAACCATGGAAAATGTTGAGCTGGGGGTCTTCACGAGCACCACGTATCTTCAGAAAGCGAAGGCCAGGCTTTCTGAAGCACTTTCCGTTTCTCTCTGGTTCCCAGGAGTTCCAGAAGACACTGGGGGGGAAGCAGCCCGTCTACGACACCACGATCAGGACGGGCAGGGCCCTCAAAGAAAAAGCCTTGCTTCCAGATGACACTCAAAAGCTGGACAATTTACTGGGAGAAGTCCGGGACAAGTGGGACACAGTGTGTGGCAAATCTGTGGAAAGGTGGGTCCAGCCCCAGCGTTGACCCAAAAGCGCTCGTTTGCCAAGGACTCATATCGAAGTGAGCAGAGGGAGGGAGGCAGTTGGAGGAGGTCGCTGGGACGTGGCAAAAGGAGGTGAGTTTGTTCGTGGAGGTTCACGGAGGTGTTTGGTTTTCAGGCAGCACAAGCTGGAAGAAGCGCTCTTGTTCTCTGGCCAGTTCATGGATGCGCTGCAGGCCTTGGTGGACTGGCTCTACAAGGTGGAACCCCAGTTGGCTGAAGACCAGCCTGTCCATGGCGACCTGGATCTGGTCATGAACCTGATGGATGCTCATAAGGTGAGAGCTCCTTTTCCAGCCCTTCTCTGAGGCAAGAGCGGGGCTTGTCTTCTCCAAGAGCTAAAGAAGAGAGGGGCTGGAGTCGGTGCCGTGCTGCAGAGCTGCATCTCACTGCATTGCTCTGCTGCTGTGGGCAAGGAGGGTGAAACCAGGCTGAGCAAGTGGGAGGAAACTTTTACGTTTCTGGGAAGGTTACAGGAGCTGGAGCTCGTTCTTCTGAGATGCTGTCAGTCAGGTCTGTTGAGGGTTTCGTTTGGAAAAGGTGGCTGAATTCATAGTCCTCTCTAAACTTTGGTCTTGGCAGTTCTGCCCAGCGTGTCTTGCAGACTGGCACTCCTGGGTTTGGGTTAGGTTGAACGTTGAGAGCCCCAGACAGGGTTTGGGCATCCATTCCAGGCAGCTGCTCTGTCACAGCCTGAGCAGGGGCTGGAGCTTGCCTGCTCTGATGTGGGTGCCAAACCCGCGTTCCAAACCATTTCACATGTGCCCTGTTGGTTTTTTCACCTTTTCATGTAAAACAACCTGCTGGGACTGACCGCTCCTGCTCGGCTTCTGCCCCGTGTCCCTCCAGGTCTTCCAGAAGGAGCTGGGGAAGCGCACGGGGACAGTCCAGGTGCTCAAGCGCTCCGGGCGGGAGCTCATTGAGAACAGCCGGGACGACACGACTTGGGTGAAAGTGCAGCTGCAAGAGCTGAGCAACCGGTGGGACACGGTGTGCAAGCTCTCCGTGTCCAAACAAACCCGCCTGGAGCAGGCCTTGAAGCAGGTGAGCAGGAGGCTATGGGTGGAAACAGCCTTGGAGAGCTTTTCCAGGCTCCAGGAGGTCAACACAAACCTCCAGGAAGAGGTTCTGAGCAGTGACCGATGTCCTGACCGATCACGACACCCCAGCCCTGCAGGAGTTACTGGTGAGAACTGCAAAGCAGTGGGTTGGTGTCGGTTGTTTACTTATTCTTTTCTGCAAAGAAGAGCTGATAAGAGGCTGATTTGAAAAGGGAGAGTTCAAAGATCTCACCGATGTGCACAGCAAGAATAGTGTAGTGGTCAGAGACTGTCTGGGCTGGTGTTTGCTGATGTCCAGTGCAAGAGTTTGAAACTAAAACCAAAAAACACAGTCAAAGGCTCTTTGAGCAAAAACCACCCAGGTGCCTAATGGTCAGAACACAGGTATCTGTGCTGGTTTTATAGACACTGAGTTCTTCAGCCCAGCTGATGCCGAGGGGAGGGAGATGCTCAGCTGCTGGAGGGCCCGTCTGTTGGTGGTTTTGTTTTTAAAGTCCCTTTCAGCCCCTTCTCTTGGGCAGCAATTGGAGCTGATGGTTTTGGGAGGAGGAGGGCTAAGCCCTGTGCTTTTGTCTCCGCAGGCAGAGGAGTTCAGAGCGGCCGTGCAGATGCTGCTGGAGTGGCTCTCGGAGGCAGAGCAGTCCCTGCGCTTTCGGGGAGCGCTTCCCGACGACGCCGAAGCGCTGCAGTCCCTCATCGACGCCCACAAGGTAGCGGGGAACTCCGAAACGACCCCCCCCTCCCCAGCAAAATTTATGGGGGGGACAAGGTTGGAAAATAATCTCTTTGGGCCTTTCAGGAGTTCATGAAGAAAGTGGAGGAGAAAAGAGTGGACGTGAACGCGGCCGTGGGCATGGGAGAGGTCATCCTGGCCGCCTGCCATCCCGACTGCATCACCACCATCAAACACTGGATCACCATCATCCGAGCCAGGTTCGAGGAGGTGAGTCCCCCAGGCTTCGTTCCAGGCTGGGGTGGTGGGTCCTTCCCCGGGTTTCCCACTTGGGGCTGATGGTCATCTCCGCGTTCCTGCCAGGTTCTCACGTGGGCGAAGCAGCACCAGCAGAGACTGGAGTCGGCGCTTTCCGAGCTGGTGGCGAACGCCGAGCTTCTGGAAGAGCTTCTGGCTTGGATCCAGTGGGCTGAGACAACCCTGATCCAGCGGGACCAGGAGCCCACGCCTCAAAATATTGATCAGGTCAAAGCCCTCATCTCCGAACACCAGGTGAGCCCAGGGGCTGAACATGGCAGGCACTTGCGAAGGGGCAGGGTTGGGTTTTTTCCTGCCTTTCTGGGCAGGAGGCATTAACACGTTTTGGAAGACCCTGTTAAAACAGCGTGTGGCCCAACTGGAGCTGTCACCTGGGAGCAAAGCTGGCGCAGGGGATGACCTCCAGCGTTCGGAGGTCACTGTTATAATAGCTTGACCACAAGTCCCTGTCATCGGTGCTTAATGCTCACATCTCCATGGGCTTGGCTCGTCCCGGCGAGGATCTGGAGCAACAGGAGACCAAAACCATCTCGAAACTGCAAAAGTTTTCTTGTCCCTTCTGTGTTTTGACAGTCCTTTATGGAGGAGATGACACGGAAGCAGCCAGACGTGGACCGGGTCACGAAGACATACAAGAGGAAAGCTACGGAGCCCCCCCACGGACCTTTCATCGAGAAGTCCCGCAGCAACAGTACGTTGAACGCGCTACGATGGGAGGAAATGAATCGCATAGGAAACTAATTAACTTTGATTATCAATTAACAAGGCATCCTGCACTGACAGCCACCAGGAAGGCTGTCTGAAGCTGCTTGGGAGGGGGACAATCCAGGTGGCATTTGCCAAAGCGCCCAT